>NC_055972.1:34695142-34995142 GCF_018492685.1 Alosa sapidissima
GAAAAATACAGAAGTTAGAACAGAAGGTCAAAGAATTACAGAGGAAAAATGAAAGACACAGAAAGCGCTTTCAGAGGTTAAATAAGAAGTTGGAATCACAGTCAAAAAGCTCTCCAAGATCAATGATTCAGAGTGAGGCAGAGATGCACAGACTTCCTTCACGTGTCAGAAAGACCCTTCTTTTCCACAACACCTTAATGCACAAAATGAAGGAAAAATACAAATCTGTTAGCTACAAAGAGAAACATGCTCTCAGAAGAGTGCTCACATCCAGATTAATGAGAAAATACAGACTTGTCTCTATGATCAGAAAATTTGTTGGCATCTCTCCCTCAGTTTTGAACAAAACTGAAAAACAGCCTTGTCATCAGTTCAGCTACCAGAGAAAACATTCTCAAAAGAGTGTGGATATTGTGAAAATCTTTCTGAGTCGAGATGACAACAGTCGCGTATCTGCAGGAACAAAGGATACAATCACACGCTTTAAAACAAAAAAACAAAAGGTTCCTTTCTGATACCTTGGTTAATTTGTATCAGAAATTGATTTTGGAGATGCCTCATTTGAAGTTCTCTTATTCTCTTTTTTGTCGGATAAAGCCATTTTGGATTCTCACTCCCAAAATAACGGATAGAGAGACATGCCTCTGCAAGGTGCACGAGAATGCCCAGATGAAGGCAAGCAAATTAAAGCAGCTTGGCATCATTGACTCCCAAAATGTGATAACACTGGCTGCAGAGTTGTGCTGTAACGCAGACAATAAGGTCTGCATGTACAGAGAGTGTATGACATGCAAGAACAAGTCACTAACCAGTCTGAAGAATCCATCAGAAACAGGAATAACATGGTGGTACCAGTGGGTCACAAAGAAAGAGGAATATGAAAAGGAAATAGAAGGAGAGAAAGAGAAAATAGCAGTGACAAAAACTGTTAAACAAATATGTGAGGGCAACGCACAACACCTATTTGAAGATTTGGAAAAAGACCTGAATGGCAGGGTGTGCAAGCACCTCTTCAACATCAAGCATCAATATGCACAGCTGCAATCACTACATAGAACCCTCAGAGATGATGAGGTTATTCTCCACGTTGACTATGCAGAGAATTGGCAGTGCAAATATGCAAAAGAGGTGCAGCAAGTCCATTTTGGTGCTTCTCACAGACAGGCAACACTGCACAATGTTGTTATGTACACCTCCAACAATACTCTTTCCTTCTGTACATTGTCACCATCTATGAAACATGATCCTGCTGCCATTTGGGCTCAACTGGATCCTGTCCTTCAGTTTCTGAAGGTGAACTACCCCAGAGTTGACAAGCTGTTCTTCATCAGTGATGGGCCAACCATGCAGTATAGGGGAAAGAAGAACTTCTACCTCATGAGCATAATTCCCTTCCAGATGGGTTTCAGAACAGTTAACTGGAGTTTCCTGGAAGCAGGGCATGGTAAAGGGCCTGCGGATGGTGTGGGAGCCACAATAAAAAGAACAGCAGACACACAGGTAGCCAGAGGCTCTGATATTCCTTCTGCGAAAACACTGTATGAGACCCTGCGCACTCTTACAAAGGTCCACCTTTTTTACGTAGAGGATGATCAGATATCCCGTGTGAGTGCTCTCCTCCCCAAAGAATTGCCCACCATCAAGGGAACGCTAAGCCTTCATCAAGTGATCTGCACCACTCCAGGGACAATTTACCATCGAGTGCTGAGTTGCTTCTGTGAGAGAGAAGGTGTCTGTGGATGTTTCCAGCCAAAGGCGGTTGACTTGGCACCACAGACAGTAGGCTCTATAGAGCCACAAATCATAGAAGGCACCTCTGGACGTGGTCCTCTCTGCCCACTAGATGAAATCACAGAAGACCTCAAAGGGAAATGGTGCATTGTCATCTACGAAAATGATCCATATCCTGGTATAATTGAGGATGTGGATGAAGGTGAGAAGATGTTCATACCAAACACTACATTTTTAATGTTGCTTATGTCTTCCATAGGTGGTATAATTTTACATAACAGTTAAAATGTATTTATTTGTTATCAGGTGCAGTTGAGGTCAAAGTTATGTGCAGTGCTGGACAAAACAAATTTTTCTGGCCATTGATTGAGGACAAAATTTGGTACACACAAGACAACGTCATGACATTAATCTCCCCTCCAGAAAAGATAAACAGCAGGCATGTCCAGGTTAACCCTGCTATTTTTGAAGCAGTCTTGGAAAAGTTGAAATGAGAAGAGACAAAGTATCCTCCAATTGATGTAAACAAGTTTCACACAGGCACACAACGCCCACCCATACATAACGGATAGACGCGCGCACACACACACACACACACACACACATGCAGTTCTGTATATTTCTTTTATATGAAAATGTATTCAACCTAACTAAAATGTACCTAAAGTTTACTTAGACAAACTCAGCAACAAGAGAATCAGTTAAGGAGGTTTAGAGAAGTTAGAATGTGTAATGGAAAAACAGGCCCATATGTGTACACCAACGTTACAGGTGGACATGGGTGCACACAAATCAAATTCTGTAGTTTATACTGTGGGCCTGAAGTTTTATATGGACATACTGTACATGTTTGTATTGTTCTGAAGATTTAAATGAGTGGTTCTGAAGATAACAAAAGGAGTTACTAAAAATCACAATTGTGTTGACATTGTTCAATTGTAGCATATCTGAGATCAAAAGAAATAGTTTGGATGTCGGAATGTTTAAACATGGACATTAAAATGAGATCTCAAAATAAAATGTTTGATAATTCCATTTACATGATGAACATTACAGTAATATTGTTAGACGTCAGTTGTGTTAAATATGACCTTTTTCCTCCATCCTTTTGATATACTGTTTATTATAACACAAATAAAAGTTTCTGTTTCTGAAACAGAGCACATTGTGTCATCTTTTTCTCAAGAGATGTGAAAATCAACACAGAATCTTGCATCCCTTCAAGGTCTGAACTATCCGCCAGCTCTTCAGCGTACTGTCAGTGCAAAGTGCTTTTATGTGGTGTTGCTTTAGGTCCTCTTTGTGCTGTATGTTTTAGCTGCATAATGCCAACCATTTTTGACTAATTACTTTTTTTACACAAAATATGGACAGTGAAATATGGTCGTCACTACCGAAACATTACTGTCACTACCGAACATTTGAGGTCACGACCGAAACACATAATATTCTGGAAAAATAAAATATGTTTTGTTATCAGAAAAAAATGACATAATTTTATTTAGTTAGATAAAAATTTAAACTAATGAATCCTTGAATTTTAAATCTGTATCAGTGCATGTATGGCATTTACAGAGAAATATTGCTTTCAAAATGCATTTAATTCGATGAACCACCCTTATGGTTTTGTTAAAATTATACTTTTAATCAATATAACCATGAAATTGTCTTTAAAAAAAATTAAAAATATATATTTATAAGGTTAATGCAAAGGAAATCAGAATAGGCATTTAAAAACTAATTTTTATATCAAATGTTGTTGCGTTTCGGTAGTGACACATTTTGGGAGAGAGAAAACATTTCGAAACTGTATAAAAACACTGTAGGAAACTAAAGTGTCCAATCAGTAGAATAGTGTTCTTTAGATGTTCTACTATGTTAATGACTACAAAGCTTTCAGGAAAAAACACACTTTTCTCAAAAAGTTTTGAAGTGTGAATTTGCACCAATTCGGTAGAATGGCCCATATCACACCAGATGCCTGCAACGTGCAAAAAACATAATCAAGGACTTCACCCATCCAGGCCATGATCTGTTCACCCTTTTGCCATCTGGAAGGCGCTACAGTTCCCTCCAGTGTCGCACCTCTAGACTCTCTAAGAGTTTTTACCCAAGTGCCATTAAACATCTGAACAATTGACGGCACTGCACCCTTTGGACTGTCTTTTTTAGCTACTTATTTATTTATTACTGTGCATATATTGTCTTGCTCTCTTTTGTCTTAGGTTGTAGTTTATGTTCCATGTTTCATGTGTCTTGTTATGTGTCACCACTAGGGGAAGTGCAATTGAATTTCGTTGTCACTATGTGCAATGACAATAAAGGCATTCTAATTACAGTGCATGAAAATGCACTGTACTGTTCTTCCTAGGCATTTTATTCTTCCGCTAACGCATTTAATGCAGCTTCAACCGTTTAACGTAGAAACTTCATTCAGACTATGTTACGTAGGTCTTACTTAGGACATGGGGGCTTTGTATTTTTCATCTTTGTAACTTTTATACTTTTTAAACTATTAATTAAAAACTATTCAAAATTTCCCCATAGACTTAACATGGGCTGATGACATCATAATAGAGCACTTAAGCAATTAGAATCCTAGGCCAGGTGTTCCCGCCACCTGCATCAACTGTCAGTTTCTCAGGCTTTAAGCATACAGTCTCATTCTCTTAATAAGACTACACATCTTGTTCAACTGTTTCCTCTGTCCACAACATAATTTAACCATTTAAACTATCCACCTATTTAACTGTTCAGTCATTCCAACTATATTAAACCTCATCTATCTAGCAAATAGTTTAACCTTTTAAACTATCCACCTATTTAACTGTTCAGTCATTCCAACTATATTAAACCTCATCTACCTAGTTCAGTCATTCCAACTATATTAAACATCATCTACCTAGCAAATAATTTAACCTTTTAAACTATCCACCTATTTAACTGTTCAGTCATTCCAACTATATTAAACCTCATCTACCTAGTTCAGTCATTCCAACTATATTAAACATCATCTACCTAGTTCAGTCATTCCAACTATATTAAACCTCATCTATCTAGCAAATAGTTTAACCTTTTAAACTATCCACCTATTTAACTGTTCAGTCATTCCAACTATATTAAACCTCATCTACCTAGTTCAGTCATTCCAACTATATTAAACATCATCTACCTAGCAAATAATTTAACCTTTTAAACTATCCACCTATTTAACTGTTCAGTCATTCCAACTATATTAAACCTCATCTACCTAGTTCAGTCATTCCAACTATATTAAACATCATCTACCTAGCAAATAATTTAACCTTTTAAACTATCCACCTATTTAACTGTTCAGTCATTCCAACTATATTAAACCTCATCTACCTAGTTCAGTCATTCCAACTATATTAAACATCATCTACCTAGTTCAGTCATTCCAAATATATTAAACCTCATCTACCTAGGAAATAATTTAACCTTTTAAACTATCCACCTATTTAACTGTTCAGTCATTCCAACTATATTAAACCTTATCTAGGCCTACCTCGCAAATAATTTAACCTTTTAAACTATCCACCTATTTAACTGTTCAGTCATTCCAAATATATTAAACCTCATCTACCTAGTTCAGTCATTCCAACTATATTAAACCTCATCTACCTAGGAAATAATTTAACCTTTTAAACTATCCACCTATTTAACTGTTCAGTCATTCCAACTATATTAAACCTTATCAAGGCCTACCTCGCAAATAATTTAACCTTTTAAACTATCCACCTATTTAACTGTTCAGTCATTCCAACTATATTAAACCTCATCTACCTAGTTCAGTCATTCCACCTATATTAAACCTCATCATGTTGGTTGCCAATTAGCACATCATCTGTTTTAACAATATATTTCACACCATATGTTTTGCATTTTCATGCACTGGTAATTCCCTGGAATTGCGTTTTCTACTTCTACTTTCTAATTCTAATTCTAATTCTACTTTTATTTTGAAACAGTTGTGGGCACAGGAAGCAGTTGAACAGGATCTGTAGTCTTAATAAAGCTATATTGTCTGCTTAAAGACTGAGACAGCCTGAGACAGTGGCTGCAGGTGGCCTGAACACCTGGCATAGGATTCTAATTGCTCTATTGTGTTCTAATTGCTCTATTGTGATGTCATAATCTAATGTTAAGTCAATGGGAAAATTTTAGTAGTTTTTAATTAATAGTTTAAAAAGTATAAAAGTTACAAAGTTGAAAAATACATAGCTGAAGTCACATAAGTAAGACCTACGCAACACAGTTTGAATGAAGTTTCTGGAAAAGCATTTCCTGAAGGAAATACAGTGCATGAAAATGCAAAAATATTAGGTATAATATCATACAGAGTAAAAACAAGCTATATTGGTTGCTAGGTAGATGAGGTTTAATATAGTTGGAATGACTGAACAGTTAAATAGGTGGATAGTTTATATGGTTAAATTATTTGCTAGGTAGATGAGGTTTAATATAGTTGGAATGACTGAACAGTTAAATAGGTGGATACTTTAAATGGTTAAATTATTTAGGTAGATAGTTGATGATAACTGACAGTTGGAATGGCTCTAATGTTTGCTAGCAGTTATGCTAACTATGTTAAGTTAAGTTACTTTGCTAACTAGCATGCTAACAATATTAAAATGCTAACTATGTGACTTAGCTAACCTAGCTAATCATTTTTAGTAGTTATGCTAACTATGCTAACTATCATGCTAACTATGTTAACCATGTGACTTAGCTAATCATTTTTAGTAGTTATGCTAACTATGCTAACTAACATACTAACAATGTTAAACATGCTAACTATGCTAACCATGTTACTTAGCTAAACTAGCTAATCATTTTTAGTAGTTTTGCTAACTAGCATGCTAACTATGCTAACCATGTTACTTAGCTAACTTAGCTAATCATTTTTAACAGTTTTGCTAAAAATGCTAACAATGCTAACTAGCTACAGTGGGTAGGAGTCATAGTTGATGACAAGTAACAGTTACAATGGCTGAACAGTTAAAAAGTTCAGTAGTTTAAAGGGTTAAATTGTTTAACAGTGAAATATTGTAGTGAGGACTTTTATTTTGAAACAGTTTTTGGCAGAGGAAGCAGTTGAACAGAATGTGTAGTCAGAGACGGTTGATAAAGCGAGACAATTCATAAGAGGGTAAATTCTGGCACGTTGTGACGTGGGGTTCGAAGCCGTCACGCCAATTTAGGAGTCTAGCGGGAGGTCTAGTGTCTATGTATTCCTATGGAAGAAATGAAAATTTTCATGGAATATGACCAATCCTTTAGCCCTACATTCAGCGATGTAAGTTTTGAACCCATTTTCTAGAAGCCACATGTCTCCCTAACATTCCAACATTGAAATTGTATTTTCCAACGAAACAAATAAAGACAAAAATAGCTTTGTTCGTGATCTGTCACTGTCTCCTCAAAGCTCTGGTGCACAGCCACCTGTTCTCAGAGGCTCTAGACTCAGAAATGGTTGATAAACTAACCTAACATATTTTTTGCTAGAACTAGTAGACTACCACAAAGTTGCTGAACATATGTTATTTCAGGTTTGTTTGCAACAATATATAAGTTTAACCAAAGTTCTTAGCTGCTAGCTAGCTAGCGAACATTCCCATTCACTTTCCGTTTACTGTGCTAACGTTAGCTAGCTAGCTAGCTCGGTTAACGGGGCAAAATGAAATTATTCATTCCGTGTCCGAAAGAGTGTTTCATTGGCATCACACACAAACAATGGGTGCGTTCGAAACGGGCAAAACTGCTACCTTTTAAGATATCTAACTGGGGAGCGAGGCAGCGAGTGCGTTTCCAAACCGAAAAAAATAATTTTGCTGCCTTCTAAGATATCTTAGATTTCATAAATAACGGTCATTTTTGAAGTCAGCATCGATGCTCACTTCATGCTCCCTACTACCCATAATCCTCCGCGGCCGGCTGTGAATTTGTCAAATTAAAAGAATAAAGATTGCTGACCAGGTCGAGAAGTCCGACTTTGTGTACAAATGTAAGTATTTTTTTGGACTTTTCTTACATTTTATCACTTCTATCTCTATAAAGTTACCGAGAAATACACAAGATACTATCAGAAAATATCGCTATTGTATCCAGCAAAGTTGGTTATACATGCGAATTTTACAATTGTTAGCCAGCTAGCTAACATTATAACAGGACTTAACGTAACCGTAACGGTAACAATGTCCGTGGAAGCAACACAGTAACATTAATAGAACTTCGAGTTAACGTTAACGTTTGATCTTTGGCAGTTTCATGATGCCAATGTTTGAATTCACAATTGAGCTAACTCGTTTCCAGATATGATAATCTGAATCCAAAGCTGCTAGCTCAATCTAGTAGTAAACAGTAAACTTGTTGATTAACGTTACGATAATAAGAGTAGGCAAACCACTCTTTACTTTAACATAATTTCTCACATCACGTTAGCATCAACAGGTTGCTACCACCGCTGCCTAGGCTCGACAAACAAAGCATTATGTTACCAAAATAGTTACCTGATTAAGACCATCAAGCTATCTTGTAGTGAAAAAATAATTAACTAAAGTGTTTGACGGTTATTTCCCCGTAGGGACATCCGATGACACTGCCAGGTTCATCCAGGCAAGGGGGGAGGCAGATCGGCTCTTCACAGGCCAGAGGAACAGTGCCATGGATGGCTGGAAGTAAGTTTTAGTTAACTGTTAGAGGGATGCTTTAAAAACAAGTGAGTACAGTATTTAGCTCTGATTCAATTTACTGTTTGTGTAGACAGGTCCTCAGGTCTGTTGGCCTGAAGGAGAAGGTGACCCCACAACAGGCCCGTAAAAAGTGGGACAACCTTAAAAAAAATACAAGGTATGACCAGACCATTGTCCCAACAGTAAAATGTTTGTTTCAATGTAGGCTAATTTATGAACCAATAGATCATTAAGTAAAATAAAAGTGTAGGATAAAATTATTTCAAATTAGTTAAGACTACTACACGGCCATCTGTGATTCTGTTACTGGTTACAGTAAATTATGTTACTGGTAGTTAGAAAACTGTTGTCCATTCTTCTATTGCTAATTACATACTCATTTATCTGTAGGAAATGAAAAACCCCCCAACAGGAACAGGGACAGATGCTGGGGAGGACACAGCAGCCTCGTGGCCATGGTTCTGTGCCATGGATGAGATTCTGGGGCAGAGGCACTCTATCTCCCCACCAGTGATCCGTGCCTCCATGTCCCCGATCTCATCCAGGGAAGCAGAGCCCCCCCAGAAAAGAAGCAGCTTTGCTGCTTTCTTGAGGGAGCAATTTGAGAGAGAGGAGCAAATGGAGAAGGAGAGGCAGAGGGCAGCCGACGAGCGCTTTGCCCGTCTGTTAGCGGTGTTGGAGAGAATGGCAGACAAATAAAAAAATATTTTTTTATTAGGCATACTGTATTTTGTCACTTTTGAGAGCTATAGGTATAACAATCTTCAAGTGAATTAAGTTAAGCTAGGCAAGAGGGATATCAACATGATATTTACTGTAAAGTGTATTTTTTACAAATAACATGACACAACAACAGAGTTTATATAAGTTTAAAACCCTTTATTGGATTATTATCTATCTATTTCTAGATTCTAAAATCTAGTTTTTTTAAAGCTGCCTAAGAAAGCCAAATCTCTACACCAATTTCAGTGGCGAGGGAAAACTCCCACACAGGGAGAAACCTCGGGAGGGCCCAGGCTTAGGCAGCGACCACCCTCCTTGGTCATGCTATTTAAAAGTAACCCTCTCGATGTTCCTGTAACAACATGAACAATAGGTTATTCAACAGTGTGAACTGATTTCATTAACAGTGATTAGAAGTATAACTGGAGTAAATGTGTTAATGAAAGCATCAAACATCAACAGCAAGAACTGATTTCTGATTACAACTATTCACTGGATAAGAAGTTAATTAAAAAATATTAACAGTAGAATAGTAATCTGCTTAAACAAGTAACTATAACTGGAAAGTAACCCAGGCTTCTTTCGATGTTCCTGTAACAACATGAACAACAGGTTATTAAACAGTGTAAACTGATTTCAGTAACAGTGATTACAAATATAATGTAATAAGGTATGTGCCAAGGATCCGTAAAGGCCAACCTTCACGGCACAACATGAGCTGCCAATTATTGCAAGAGGGAGAAGACTACACAGCTACACAAATAAATTAGTGTACGTTCAACTCCTCTGCTATTCTGTTTCGCAGGGCCATCCCACTGGCAGTCTCAGCTTCACATCCAGGGTCCAGGTCATCCAATGGCAAGACATCATCATTGCGCAGACATATGTTGTGCAGCACTGTGCATGCAACAATGACGTCTGGGTCAAATGAGACATCCACCTCCAAGGCATGCAAGAAGATGACCCGCCACGAGTCTTCATCATGCCAAATACCCGCTCTATTATCGAACGACCACTGGAGTGATGCCTATTATACCTGTAGGTAAGTGGTTAAAATAAAATGATGTTTGAATAATTGCAATGTTTGACATTCCAATTGAAATCAGATACTTTATGGAGTACCAACCTCTGCCTTGTCACTCCCCTAACAGGGTTCTTGTATGGTGTGAGGAGACCAATGGGCTGCTCCAGACAGGGGTAGCCTCCATCACCCAACAAGAACGTACCCGGGGGTGGATATATGGCGCGGCGGTATAGAGGGCTGTTCCTCAGGACCCTGGCGTCATGGACAGAACCTGGGAAACCAATAAAAACATCAATGAAGCGACCGGCATGATCACAAACTGCCTGCAACTGATAGGATGTGAATAGCTTGCGGTTTCTGTAGCACTGTGCATGAGGTTCTCCTGGGGCCTTGATACGGATATGGCAGCCATCGATGGCTCCCATGGCCTTACGGAACACCACATGCTCAGCCAACCTAGCAAAGCCGTTAGATACTTCCTGTAGCTCCTCTGCAGTGGATGGCACCCTGATAACCCGTGGCATCACTGCCACGATAGCCCCACAGACACGGTGCACAACATTGTGCACCGTAGACTTAGGCATATCGAATGCCCGGGATACAATACGATAGTATAACCCGCTGGCCAACCAAAACAAGAACACCAGGACTTCAATCACTGGACCCCATCCATGATGACGCTCCTGCTGCAGCAACACCAGCAGACCTGTGATGGAGGCCCTGTTCAGCCTAAAGTCTGGCCTGGTTTCTTTCTCCTCGTCAAAGAAGAGCCTGAGGATGGGCATGGCCCAGTTCATCTGGGCATAAACCATGAGACTCTGCAAACAATATGGCATGAAATCAATGATGTAAACGATGTTTATCGATGTCAATAAATGTCTTTAGTCAACGTTGTGCTTTGTGCATTACTATCTGTTTCTGTATCTAGCCATTATGGTGAACATGTCTGTTATCTTCAGTTGAATCTATAACTGTATCACTATCTATCACTGCATCATTTCACCAATGTGTTTTATACATACCTCTATTGCGTTTTTTTTACTGATTAAGTGTAGCCTATGTTTGTGGTATACTTATCAGTGAGCTTTCTGGCTAAAAGCGACCGAGTATTGACTTCAATAAGCAGTAGCCTACAGAAACATCACAATTAACAGTTTATAGTATAGCCATACGGCGTAAATCTAGCGTATCGTTAGCAAAGACGCTCATATACTGTTAATGTCGATAATTACATAGGACTATAGCCTATATATTTGACCTACTAGGTAACGTTAGCCACTGGGTCTGTTACCGCTACACTAGCTGCTATTTTACCTCAGGAGTTCACATTAATGTTCTGGCTTAAGTTGCCGCTGGGCTCACCTCGATATTCGCCAGATGCCAATACGCAGCTAGCATCTTGAGACGTCTCTGGTGGGCTCGTGACAACGTTGACGTGATGACACCACACATTGTCGCTATCTAAATAGAGAGTTCGAAACCAACTGTCTGTTAAGATATCTGACAAGTCATGTCTAGTGCGACAGCTCTCTATGTAGGGAGGGAGGTAGCAGGCAGCCGTCTTCCGTTTCGAACACACCCAATGACTGTAAAATTGTATACAAAATTATATGTATATGTTATTATTGCTTATTCAGAGAAAAGTTTATGTTTTGACACGCCTATTTAGGAGTCCGGAACTAGTGCCATTTCGTTCCATTGGTGAATCGTCTTATGATTCATCTTAGTTACTATAGAATCTTTGGTGTAGTCTTAATAGGGCCAGTTTGTATGCTTAAAGCCTGAGACTGGCAGTTGATCCAGGTGGCTGGAACACCTGGCATAGGATTCTAATTGCTTAACGGCTCTATTGTGATGTCATCAGCCCATGTTAAGTCTATGGGGAAATTTTGACTAGTTTTTAATTAATAGTTTAAAAAGTATAAAAGTTACAAAGCTGAAAAATACATAGCCCACATGTCCTAAGTAAGACCTACGTAACATAGTTTGAATGAAGTTTCTACGTTAAACAGTTGAAGCTGCATTAAATGCGTTAGAAGAAGAACTAGAAAAGCATTTCCTGAAGGAAATACAGTGCATGAAAATGCAAAAATATGATGTAAAATATCATACAGAGTAAAAACAAACTATATTGGTTGCTAGGTAGATGAGGTTTAATATAGTTGGAATGACTGAACAGTTAAATAAGTGGATAGTTTAAATGGTTAAATTATTTAGGTAGATAGTTGACGATAACTGACACTTGGAATGGCTCTAATGTTTGCTAGTAGTTATGCTAACTATGTTAACAAAGATAATAATGTTAACCAAGTTACTATGCTAACTAGCATGCTAACAATGTTAAAATGCTAAGTATGCTAACCATGTGACTTAGCTAACTTAGCTAATCATTTTTAGTAGTTATGCTAACTATGCTAACTAACATGCTAACTATGCTAACCATGTGACTTTGCTAACTTAGCTAATCATTTTAAGCAGTTTTGCTAAAAATGCTAACTAGCATGCTAACTATGCTAACCATGTTACTTAGCTAATCATTTTTAGCAGTTTTGCTAAAAATGCTAACTAACATGCTAGCATGCTAACTATGGTAATTAGCTAACTAGCTACAGTGGGTAGGAGTCATAGTTGATGACAAGTAACAGTTACAATGGCTGAACAGTTAAAAAGTTCAGTAGTTGAAAGGGTTAAATTGTTTAACAGTGAAATATCATAGTGAGGACTTTTATTTTGAAACAGTTTTTGGCAGAGGAAGCAGTTGAACAGGATGTGTAGTCTTAATAGGGCCAGTTTGTATGCTTAAAGCCTGAGACTGGCAGTTGGTCCAGGTGGCCTGAACACCTGCCATAGGATTCTAATTGCTGTGATGTCATAAAGGGCAATGTTAAGTCAATGGGGAAATTTTGATCGTTTTTAATTAATAGTTTAAAAAGTATAAAAGTTACAAAGATGAAAAATACAAAGCCCACATGTCCTAATTAAGACCTACGCGTCAATGTTTGAATGAAGTTTCTACGTTAAACGGTTGAAGCTGCATTAAATGCGTTAGAAGAAGAAGAACTAGAAAAGCATTTCCTGAAGGAAATACAGTGCATGAAAATGCAAAAATATGATGTAAAATATCATACAGAGTAAAAACAAACTATATTGGTTGCTAAGTAGATGAGGTTTAATATAGTTGGAATGACTGAACAGTTAAATAGGTGGATAGTTTAAATGGTTAAAATATTTAGGTAGATAGTTGACGATAACTGACAGTTGGAATGGCTCTAATGTTTGCTAGCAGTTATGCTAACTATGTTAACAAAGATAATAATATTAACAAAGTTACTATGCTAACTAGCATGCTAACAATGTTAAAATGTTAAGTATGCTAACCATGTGACTTACTTGCTAACTTAGCTAATCATTTTTAGCAGTTATGCTAACTAGCATGCTAACATGCTAAATATGCTAACCATATTACTTAGCTGACTTAGCTAATCATTTTAAGCAGTTTTGCTAAAAATGCTAACTAGCATGCTAAAATGCTAGCATGCTAACTATGCTAACCATATGACTTAGCTAACTTAGCTAATCATTTTAAGCAGCTTTGCTAAAAATGCTAACTAGCATGCTAACTATGCTAACCATATGACTTAGCTAACTTAGCTAATCATTTTAAACAGTTTTGCTAAAAATGCTAACTAGCATGCTAACATGCTAACTATGCTAACCATGTTACTTAGCTAACTTAGCTAACTAGCTACAGTGGGTAGGAGTCATAGTTGATGACGAGTAACAGTTACAATGGCTGAACAGTTAAAAAGTTCAGTAGTTTAAAGGGTTAAATTGTTTAACAGTGAAATATTGTAGTGAGGACTTTTATTTTGAAACAGTTTTTGGCAGAGGAAGCAGTTGAACAGGATGTGTAGTCTTAATAGGGCCAGTTTGTATGCTTAAAGCCTGAGACTGGCAGTTGATCCAGGTGGCCCGAACACCTGCCATAGGATTCTAATTGCTGTGATGTCATAAAGGCCCAATGTTAAGTCAATGGGGACATTTTGATAGTTTTTAATTAATAGTTTAAAAAGTATAAAAGTTACAAAGATGAAAAATACAAAGCCCACATGTCCTAATTAAGTCCTACGCGTCAATGTTTGAATGAAGTTTCTACGTTAAACGGTTGAAGCTGCATTAGCTGCGTTAGAAGAAGAAGAATAACTAGAAAAGCATTTCCTGAAGGAAATACAGTGCATGAAAATGCAAAAATATGATGTAAAATATCATACAGAGTAAAAACAAACTATATTGGTTGCTAGGTAGATGAGGTTTAATATAGTTGGAATGACTGAACAGTTAAATAAGTGGATAGTTTAAATGGTTAAATTATTTAGGTAGATAGTTGACGATAACTGACAGTTGGAATGGCTCTAATGTTTGCTAGCAGTTATGCTGACTATGTTAACAAAGATAATAATGCTAGCCAAATTACTATCCTAACTAGCATGCTAACAATGTTAAAATGTTAAGTATGCTAACCATGTGACTTAGCTAACTTAGCTAATCATTTTTAGCAGTTATGCTAACTATGCAAACTAGCATGCTAACTATGCTAACCATGTTACTTAGCTAACTTAGCAAATCATTTTTAGCAGATTTGTTAAAAATGCTAACTAGCATGCTAACATGCTAATTATGCTAACCATGTTACTTAGCTAACTTAGCTAATCATTTTTAGCAGTTTTGTTAAACATGCTAACTAGCATGCTAACATGCTAGCATGCTAACTATGCTAACCATGTGACTTAGCTAATCATTTTAAGCAGTTTTGCTTAAAATGCTAACTAGCATGCTAACATGCTAGCATGCTAACTATGCTAACCATGTGACTTAGCTAACTTAGCTAATTATTTTTAGCAGTTTTGCTAAAAATGCTAACTAGCATGCTAACATGCTAGCATGCTAACCATGTGACTTAGCTAACTTAGCTAATCATTTTTAGCAGTTTTGTTAAACATGCTAACTAGCATGCTAACATGCTAGCATGCTAACTATGCTAACCATATGACTTAGCTAATCATTTTAAGCAGTTTTGCTAAAAATGATAATTAGCATGCTAACTATGCTAGCATGCTAACCATGCTACTTAGCTAACTAGCTACAGTGGGTAGGAGTCATAGTTGATGACAAGTAACAGTTACAATGGCTGAACAGTTAAAAAGTTCAGTAGTTTAAAGGGTTAAATTGTTTAACAGTAAAATATTATAGTGAGGACTTTTATTTTGAAACAGTTTTTGGCAGAGGAAGCAGTTGAACAGGATGTGTAGTCTTAACCCTCTGTACCCCGTAACGGCCGTCGCCGGCCGTGCTGTTCTTCCCCGTAACGGCCGTGAGCGGCCGGTGTTTTTTCATGGATGAATACAGGCGATCACTTAATTTCTACAGCTTATGTACACTACAGATCAATATTTTAGATCCCCTTCGATGTATTGTCATAATCAAACACATATGTTTGTATTGATTTATTTTTAGATATTTGCGTTTTTTTACGATATGTGCCTGTTTCTGCTCCGTGGCCGCTGTGGTTCAGCTGATATGAATGATGGCATGTGTCCAAGATATCTAACAAACGTCACTCATCTTGCCATGATCAATTTGGCACAGCAGTCGTAGGATTTGTAACACTTTACTCTTTTCCCCAGCCATCAAAACAAAAAAATCTGCTTGTAGGCTTTGATATATGTTGATCTTTTATGCTACGAGATGTGCCTATCTGCTCCGTGCGGCTGCAGCAGTTCAGCCGATATGAATGAGGACTCAAGTCTCAAAGTTACAGTAGCCTATGCTATCTGCCAAATCGTCACTCATGTCACTGTGTCACATCAATCATAGGATTTGTTACAATTTACTTCTTTTCCCGCCGTCAGGACCTACAATTCTAAACATTATAGCCTCCGAAATCACGAGACAGAGTAACAGGCAAAGAGATAATGTCTTCTGCACCGAAACGCCGCAGGTTTAGTCTGGCCGAGACGGTTTTGATGTGCACTGATCCATCTCAGGTGCTGGAAGAAGATCTTCCCATATTGGATGGCAATGACACTGATGTAAGTTGTAAATGTAATGTCGGCAATAAAAGAATATGACCGTAAACAAAATATGTCAGTGATCGCTAAGTTGATTGCTAAGTTTAGCGCTAACTTTCTAACGTTGAACACTAAGACTAGTTACTGTAACACTTCAACAAGTGCAGTGCGGCGCTGGGATGTCTTTTACCTTTTTGCCGAAAAATTCAGAAAACATGAAATTTCTTCATTCCTGTCTTCTAATCTGCTAGATCCATACAAGACATTGGCATAGATTTGGCATTACTTCCATACGTTGTTAGCTAGCTCACTATGGCAGTCATCAGAGTAGGCTAATCCATATCGAGTGACAACAAAACTTCTGAATGGATGTCAATTGGTTACGTCAGGGGTGTTCACCTTTGACCTAGATTTTGTTGCGAGAGCTGGATGGATGGATGGATAGATAGATAGATAGATAGATAGATAGATAGATAGATAGATTTATTATTATTATTATTATTATTATTATTATTATAACAGACTGTAGATAGGGCTAATATTGAATCCGAACAGACTTTTGGTGTGCAACTTTCATTGTCAGATCAATCTGTCGGATGTGTCAGATCACAGCTCTCAAGGTGAGGAGGACAATGAAGTAGGAGAGGCTATGCGAGAAGAGGAAGAGGTAATGATGGAGAGAGAAGAGGCGGAGGAGGCAGGTGAAGCAGTGGAGGAAGAAGTGGAGACCAGAGTGAGAGCCAGGGCAGAGTATAGAAGAGGTCGAGGGATAGGAGGAAGAGGAGGAGGAGGGAGAGGAGGAGGAGGAGGAGGGAGAGGAAGAAGAGGAGGAAGCTTGGGAGTGAGAGGGAGAAACAGTGGGAGAAGGAGACAGAGAGGAAGGGTACAAACACACGACGATCCACCATGGTCTGAATCTATCCCAGTTCCCTCCATCCAGCCTTGTATGGTTGATCCTGGCCCCAGATGTATCTTGACCAACGTGCTGGATATCTTGTGGCAGATGGTTGGGGTGTTATTCATCTCAAATCTAGTGCAGTTTACAAATATGTATGCTGCATCCAGCAATCCCCCCGCCACGTGGTACGATACAACAGAGGAGGAGATGAGGGCCTTCATTGGTTTCAATATCCTCATGGGTATCCATCGTTTACCCTGCCTCGCCGACTTCTGGAGCTCTGATCCATGTGTCAGAGTGCCATATATCGCTGACCGGATATCTCGCAACCGTTTTGAATTAATTTGCCAATTTTTTCAGTGCAGTTCACAAGGAGAGGATACAGATAAGCTGGCAAAAGTTAGGCCATTTATACAAGTGCTACAAGAAAATTTCCCAAAACTGCTTGTGCCCTGGTCTGCGCTGTCTGTGGACGAAGCGATGATTAAATTTGATGGGAGACTGCGTTGGAAACAATATATGCCGAAAAAACCAGTGAAATGGGGCATAAAGTTATGGTGCCTTTGTGACTCTTTGACAGGTTATTGTCTCGCCTTCAATGTCTACACGGGAAAAGATGACGTACAGGGAAAAGGTTTGGCCTACCGAGTAGTTATGCATCTGCTTAGAGGATATTTGGACAAGCACTATCATGTCTATGCAGATAATTTTTTTTCTTCCATTCCCTTGGTGAGAGACTTGCTTGATCATAACACCTACTATTGTGGCACCATCAGAAAGACCTCCAAAGGCTTTCCAACGCAAATCACGGAACCAAAATTAATGATAGGGGAGAGCAGAAAAGTGGGAAGGGATGGGATGATGGTATTGAGGTGGATGGACAAAAGGGATGTGTATATAGTTTCAAGCAATCATGCAGGCAGAGACCAAATGAAGCAAAGATCCAAGTTTAATGCTAATCTAATCTCTTGCCCAGAAGCGGTCCTTGATTACAACAGGAAAATGGGAGGGGTTGACCATCTAGACCAGTTTCGAAGCTACTACAATGTTGGGCGAACTGGAAAGAAATGGTGGAAGTACCTGTTCTGGGGACTGTTTGACATAGCAATTATAAATGCATATATTGTGTGGCAGCTTCAGCTCAGGCCACTTCCTAAGGGCAGGAAAACCTGGGGCCTGAAAGCCTTCAAACTTAAAATCGTGCATGCCCTATGTGATGATTTTTTTGGCAGGAAGCGGGGTGTCCAGGGCATCAATACCCTGGGTATCGACTTTGTAGTGAGTAGGAATTTAAAAGAAGGCCACTCACTTGTGCGCTTTGAGGGCAGGAAAAAGGGATGTGTAAGCTGCATTAGAGCAGGGCGCCGCACCAATAGTGGGCGGTGCATTGAAACTTCGTTTGGCTGCTCAACTTGTTCTGCGCCATTGTGCAAAATGCCACCATGTTTTCATGAATTTCATGGTATGTTATAGTTTATTGAATAGTTAATGAAATGTAATCTGTTAGGTTTGTGTTGCTTCGGTCTAATTAATATAATACTGTTATAATAATAAAAATATATATATATAAATAGATAATGAGGTTTATTATAATAACAATACCTTTATTATTATTATTATTATTTTAGTAGTAGTAGTAGTAGTAGTAATTGCAGTAGTAGTAGTTGTAGTAGTATTTATATTACTATTATTTTATTGTGTTGTATCAATGTAATGGTCTCTTGTCACTAATAATATTGGCCTATTCTAACTGCTGTAATGTTCTGAAATGGTAGTCGCTAAATGAAAATGACAAAATTCCATCTGCTGCTCTTTGCAGACTAGATAAAAAAAATATTAACCCCTGAACTACTCAACAGTTTCATATTTTTTGCAATGTAATACTTAAGTTGGTCTATCATATATTTTTAGATGATATTTTAAGATTGAAAAGCTTCTCTTTTAGTCTTTTAGTTGTCATCATATCACAATTTCTATCATTTCATTCAGATCAATGGCAGTCTATGGAAATTGTGCATACATAATTGGCAATGAATTATATATCATTTAAAAAAGCAGTTTCTGACCTTTAATATGAATGTAACTTGCATTTGACACTTTGCCTTACTTTTTAAGTTATTTTTCATTATTTAAAATATTACTGAAATTGCCTTTTTTTCCTGGAACTTCCAGGAATCAGAGGCATTGTTGTAACATTCTATTGGGGTATAGAGGGTTAATAGGGCCAGTTTGTATGCTTAAAGCCTGAGACTGGCAGTTGGTCCAGGTGGCCCGAACACCTGCCATAGGATTCTAATTGCTTAACGGCCGTATTGTGATGTCATAATCATAATGTTAAGTCAATGGGGAAATTTTGATAGTTTTTAATTAATAGTTTAAAAAGTATAAAAGTTACAAAGCTGAAAAATACATAGCACCCATGTCCTAAGTAAGACCTACGTAACATAGTTTGAATGAAGTTTCTACGTTAAACGGTTGAAGCTGCATTAAATGCGTTAGAAGAAGAATAAGAACTAGAAAAGCATTTCCTGAAGGAAATACAGTGCATGAAAATGCAAAAAATATGATGTAAAATATCATACAGAGTAAAAACAAACTATATTGGTTGCTAGGTAGATAAGGTTTAATATAGTTGGAATGACGGAACGGTTAAATAGGTGGATCATTTAAATGGTTAAATTATTTAGGTAGATAATTGACGATAACTGACAGTTGGAATGGCTCTAATGTTTGCTAGCAGTTATAAGATAATAATGTTAACCAAGTTACTTAACTTAGCTAATGTTTTCATATTTAGTAGTTATGCTAACTAGCATGCTAACATGCTAACTATGTTAACCATGTTACTTAGCTAATAATTTTTAGCAGTTATGCTAACTATGCTAACTAGCATGCTAACTATGCTAACCATGTTACTTAGCTAACTTAGCTAATCATTTTTAGCAGTTTTGCTAAAAATGCTAACTAGCATGCTAACATGCTAACTATGCTAACCATGTGACTTAGCTAACTTAGCTAATCATTTTAAGCAGTTTTGCTAAAAATGCTAACTAGCATGTTAATATGCTAGCATGCTAACTATGCTAACCATGTTACTTAGCTAACTTAGCTAACTAGCTACAGTGGGTAGGAGTCATAGTTGATGACAAGTAACAGTTACAATGGCTGAACAGTTAAAAAGTTCAGTAGTTTAAAGGGTTGAATTGTTTAACAGTGAAATATTGTAGTGAGGACTTTTATTTTGAAACAGTTTTTGGCAGAGGAAGCAGTTGAACAGGATGTGTAGTCTTAATAGGGCCAGTTTGTATGCTTAAAGCCTGAGACTGGCAGTTGGTCCAGGTGGCCTGAACACCTGCCATAGGATTCTAATTGCTTAACGGCTCTATTGTGATGTCATCAGCCCATGTTAAGTCTATGGGGAAATTTTGACTAGTTTTTAATTAATAGTTTAAAAAGTATAAAAGTTACAAAGCTGAAAAATACATAGCACCCATGTCCTAAGTAAGACCTACGTAACATAGTTTGAATGAAGTTTCTATGTTAAACGGTTGAAGCTGCATTAAGTGCGTTAGAAGAAGAATAATAACTAGAAAAGCATTTCCTGAAGGAAATACAGTGCATGAAAATGCAAAAAATATGATGTAAAATATCATACAGAGTAAAAACAAACTATATTGGTTGCTAGGTAGATGAGGTTTAATATAGTTGGAATGACTGAACAGTTAAATAGGTGTATAGTTTAAATGGTTAAATTATTTAGGTAGATAGTTGACGATAACTGACACTTGAAATGGCTCTAATGTTTGCTAGCAGTTATGCTAACCATGTTAACAAAGATAACTAGAAAAGCATTTCCTGAAGGAAATACAGTGCATGAAAATGCAAAAATATGATGTAAAATATCATACAGAGTAAAAACAAACTATATTGGTTGCTAAGTAGATGAGGTTTAATATAGTTGGAATGACTGAACAGTTAAATAGGTGGATAGTTTAAATGGTTAAATGGTTAAATTATTTAGGTAGATAGTTGACGATAACTGACAGTTGGAATGGCTCTAATGTTTGCTAGCAGTTATGC
This sequence comes from Alosa sapidissima, assembly GCF_018492685.1. Lineage (NCBI taxonomy): Eukaryota > Metazoa > Chordata > Actinopteri > Clupeiformes > Clupeidae > Alosa > Alosa sapidissima. Next base: position 34,716,380 of record NC_055972.1, read on the forward strand.
TAACTATGTTAACAAAGATAATAATGTTAACAAAGTTACTATGCTAACTAGCATGCTAACATGCTAGCATGCTAACTATGCTAACCATGTTACTTAGCTAATCGTTTTTAGTAGTGTTGCTAAAAATGCTAACTAGCATGCTAACATGCTAGCGCTAGCATGCTAACTATGCTAACCACGTTACTTAGCTGACTTAGCTAACCGTTTTTAGCGGTTTTGCTAAAAATGCTAATGAACATGTTAGCATGCTAACTATGCTAACCACGTTACTTAGCTGACTTAGCTAATCATTTTTAGCAGTTTTGCTAAAAATGCTAACTAGCAAGCTAACATGCTAGCATGCTAACTATGCTAACCATGTGACTTAGCTAACTTAGCTAATCATTTTAAGCAGTTTTGCTAAAAATGCTAACTAGCATGCTAACATGCTAGCATGCTAACTATGCTAACCATGTGACTTAGCTAACTTAGCTAATCATTTTAAGCAGTTTTGCTAAAAATGCTAACTAGCATGCTAACATGCTAGCATGCTAACTATGCTAACCATGTGACTTAGCTAACTTAGCTAATCATTTTAAGCAGTTTTGCTAAAAATGCTAACTAGCATGCTAACATGCTAACTATGCTAACCATGTGACTTAGCTAACTTAGCTAACTAACTACAGTGGGTAGGAGTCATAGTTGATGACAAGTAACAGTTACAATGGCTAAACAGTTAAAAAGTTCAGTAGTTTAAAGGGTTAAATTGTTTAACAGTAAAATATTATAGTGAGGACTTTTATTTTGAAACAGTTTTTGGCAGAGGAAGCAGTTGAACAGGATGTGTAGTCTTAATAGGGCCAGTTTGTATGCTTAAAGCCTGAGACTGGCAGTTGGTCCAGGTGGCCCGAACACCTGCCATAGGATTCTAATTGCTTAACGGCCGTATTGTGATGTCATAATCATAATGTTAAGTCAATGGGGAAATTTTGATAGTTTTTAATTAATAGTTTAAAAAGTATAAAAGTTACAAAGCTGAAAAATACATAGCACCCATGTCCTAAGTAAGACCTACGTAACATAGTTTGAATGAAGTTTCTACGTTAAACGGTTGAAGCTGCATTAAACGCGTTAGAAGAAGAAGAATAATAAGAACTAGAAAACGCAATTCCAGGGAATTACCAGTGCATGAAAATGCGAAACATATGGTGTGAAATATATTGTTAAAACAGATGATGTGCTAATTGGCAACCAACATGATGAGGTTTAATATAGTTCAAATGACTGAACTAGGTAGATGAGGTTTAATATAGTTGGAATGACTGAACAGTTAAATAGGTGGATAGTTTAAAAGGTTAAATTATTTGCTAGGTAGACAAAGTTTAATATAGTTGGAATGACTGGACAGTTAAATAAGTGGATAGTTTAAATGGTTAAATTATTTGCTAGGTAGATGAGGTTTAATATAGTTGGAATGACTGAACTAGGTAGATGAGGTTTAATATAGTTGGAATGACTGAACAGTTAAATAGGTGGATAGTTTATATAGTTAAATGATTTGCTTGGTAGATAAGGTTTAATATAGTTGAAATGATTGAACGGTTAAATAGGTGGATCATTTAAATAGTTAAATTATTTAGGTAGATAATTGACGATAACTAACAGTTGGAATGGCCCTAATGTTTGCTAGCAGTTATGCTACTATGTTATCAAAGATAATAATGTTAACCAAGTTTTTTTCCTAAAAATGCTAATTAGCATGTTAACTGCTAGCATGCTAACTATGTTACTTAGCTAACTTAGCTAATCATTTTTAACAGTTTTGCTAACTATGCTAACTAGCATGCTAACATGCTAGCATGCTAACTATGTTAACCATGTTACTTAGCTAACTTTGCTAATCATTTTTAGCAGTTTTGCTAAAAATGCTAACTAGCATGCTAACACGTTAGCATGCTAACTCTGCTAACCACGTTACTTAGCTAACTTAGCTAATCATTTTTAGCAGTTTTGTTAAAAATGCTAACTAGCATGCTAACATGCTAACTATGCTAACCACGTTACTTAGCTAACTTAGCTAATCATTTTTAGCAGTTTTGTTAAAAATGCTAACTAGCATGCTAACATGCTAGCATGCTAACTATGCTAACCACGTTACTTAGCTAACTTAGCTAATCATTTTTAGCAGTTTTGCTAAAAATGCTAACTAGCATGTTACCATGCTAGCATGCTAATTATGCTAACCACATGACTTAGCTAACTTAGCTAACTAGCTACAGTGGGTAGGAGTCATAGTTGATGACAAGTAACAGTTACAATGGCCGAACAGTTAGTAGTTTAAAGGGTTAAATTGTTTAACAGTAAAATATTATAGAGAGGACTTTTATTTTGAAACAGTTTTTGGCAGAGGAAGCAGTTGAACAGGATGTGTAGTCTTAATAGGGCCAGTTTGTATGCTTAAAGCCTGAGACTGGCAGTTGGTCCAGGTGGCCCGAACACCTGCCATAGGATTCTAATTGCTTAACGGCCGTATTGTGATGTCATAATCATAATGTTAAGTCAATGGGGAAATTTTGATAGTTTTTAATTAATAGTTTAAAAAGTATAAAAGTTACAAAGCTGAAAAATACATAGCACCCATGTCCTAAGTAAGACCTACGTAACATAGTTTGAATGAAGTTTCTACGTTAAACGGTTGAAGCTGCATTAAGTGCGTTAGAAGAAGAAGAATAATAAGAATAAGAACTAGAAAAGCATTTCCTGAAGGAAATACAGCGCATGAAAATGCAAAAAATATGATGTAAAATATCATACAGAGTAAAAACAAACTATATTGGTTGCTAGGTAGATGAGGTTTAATATAGTTGGAATGACTGAACAGTTAAATAGGTGGATAGCTTATATAGTTAAATGATTTGCTTGGTAGATAAGGTTTAATATAGTTGGAATGATTGAACGGTTAAATAGGTGGATCATTTAAATGGTTAAATTATTTAGGTAGATAATTGACGATAACTGACAGTTGGAATGGCTCTAATGTTTGCTAGCAGTTATGCTAACTATGTTATCAAAGATAATAATGTTAACCAAGTTACTTAGTTAACTTAGCTACTGTTTTCATTTTTAGTAGTTATGCTAACTAGCACTATGTTAACCATGTGACTTAGCTAACCTAGCTAATCATTTTTAGTAGGTATGCTAACTATGCTAACTAGCATGCTAACATGTTAAGTATGCTTACCATGTGACTTAGCTAACTTAGCTAATCATTTTTAGTAGGTATGCTAACTATTCTTGCTAACATGCTAACTATATTAACCATGTTACTTAGCTAACCTAGCTAATCATTTTTAAAAGTTATGCTAACTATGCTAACTAGCATGCTAATATGCTAGCATGCTAACTATGTTAACCATGTTACTTAGCTAACTTAGCTAATCATTTTTAGCAGTTTTGCTAAAAATGCTAACAATGTTAGCAATGCTAACATGCTAACTATGCTAACCATGCTAACTAGCTACAGTGGGTAGGAGTCATAGTTGATGACAAGTAACAGTTACAATGGCTGAACAGTTAAAAAGTTCAGTAGTTTAAAGGGTTAAATTGTTTAACAGTGAAATATTATAGTGAGGACTTTTATTTTGAAACAGTTTTTGGCAGAGGAAGCAGTTGAACAGGATGTGTAGTCTTAATAGGGCCAGTTTGTATGCTTAAAGCCTGAGACTGGCAGTTGGTCCAGGTGGCCTGAACACCTGCCATAGGATTCTAATTGCTGTGATGTCATAAAGGGCAATGTTAAGTCAATGGGGAAATTTTGATAGTTTTTAATTAATAGTTTAAAAAGTATAAAAGTTACAAAGCTGAAAAATACATAGCACCCATGTCCTAAGTAAGACCTACGTAACATAGTTTGAATGAAGTTTCTACGTTAAACGGTTGAAGCTGCATTAAGTGCGTTAGAAGAAGAAGCATAAGAATAAGAAGAAGCCTAGGAAGAACAGTACAGTGCATTTTCATGCACTGTAATAAGAAGAAGCCTAGGAAGAACAGTACAGTGCATTTTCATGCACTGTAATAAGAATAAGAAGAAGCCTAGGAAGAACAGTACAGTGCATTTTCATGCACTGTAATAAAATGCCTTGGAATAACAGTACAGTGCATTTTCATGCACTGTAACTAGAAAAGCATTTCCTGAAGGAAATACAGTGCATGAAAATGCAAAAAATATGATGTCAAATATCATACAGAGTAAAAACAAACTATATTGGTTGCTAGGTAGATGAGGTTTAATATAGTTGGCATGACTGAACAGTTAAATAGGTGGATAGTTTATATAGGTAAATGATTTACTTGGTAGATAAGGTTTAATATAGTTGGAATGATTGAACGGTTAAATAAGTGGATAGTTTAAATGGTTAAATTATTTAGGTAGATAGTTGACGATAACTGACACTTGGAATGGCTCTAATGTTTGCTAGCAGTTATGCTAACTATGTTAACAAAGATAATAATGTTAACCAAGTTACTATGCTAACTAGCATGCTAACCATGTGACTTAGCTAACTTAGCTAATCATTTTTAGCAGTTATGCTAACTATGCTAACTAACATGTTAACTATGTTAACCATGTTACTTATCTAACTTAGTTAATCATTTTTAGCAGTTATGCTAAATATGCTAACTGACATGTTAACTATGGTAACATGCTAACTATGCTAACCATGTTACTTAGCTAACTTAGCTAATCATTTTAAGCAGTTTTGCTAAAAATATTAACTAGCATGCTAACTATGCTAACCATGTTACTTAGCTAACTTAGCTAATCATTTTAAGCAGTTTTGCTTAAAATGCTAACTAACATGCTAACATGCTAACTATGCTAACCATGTGACTTAGCTAACTTAGCTAATCATTTTTAGCAGTTTTGCTAAAAATGCTAATTAGCATGCTAACTATGCTAGCATGCTAACCATGCTACTTAGCTAACTTAGCTAACTAGCTACAGTGGGTAGGAGTCATAGTTGATGACAAGTAACAGTTACGATGGCTGAACAGTTAAAAAGTTCAGTAGTTTAAAGGGTTACATTGTTTAACAGTAAAATATTATAGTGAGGACTTTTATTTTGAAACAGTTTTTGGCAGAGGAAGCAGTTGAACAGGATGTGTAGTCTTAATAGGGCCAGTTTGTATGCTTAAAGCCTGAGACTGGCAGTTGATCCAGGTGGCCCGAACACCTGCCATAGGATTCTAATTGCTTAACGGCTCTATTGTGATGTCATCAGCCCATGTTAAGTCTATGGGGAAATTTTGACTAGTTTTTAATTAATAGTTTAAAAAGTATAAAAGTTACAAAGCTGAAAAATACATAGCACCCATGTCCTAAGTAAGACCTACGTAACATAGTTTGAATGAAGTTTCTACGTTAAACGGTTGAAGCTGCATTAAACGCGTTAGAAGAAGAAGAATAAGAAGAAGCCTAGGAAGAACAGTACAGTGCATTTTCATGCACTGTAATAAGAAGCCTAGGAAGAACAGTACAGTGCATTTTCATGCACTGTAAAAAGCCTTGGAAGAACAGTACAGTGCATTTTCATGCACTGTAATAATAAAATGCCTTGGAATAACAGTACAGTGCATTTTCATGCACTGTAATAAGAAGAAGCCTAGGAAGAACAGTACAGTGCATTTCCATGCACTGTAAAAAGCCTTGGAATAACAGTACAGTGCATTTTCATGCACTGTAAAAAAGCCTTGGAAGAACAGTACAGTGCATTTTCATGCACTGTAATAAGAAGCCTAGGAAGAACAGTACAGTGCATTTTCATGCACTGTAATAATACTAGAAAAGCATTTCCTGAAGGAAATACAGTGCATGAAAATGCAAATATATTATGTAAAATATCATACAGAGTAAAATCAAATAATGCAGATATAGTTGCAATAGTGTTGCTAGGGAACATATATGTTGGTTGTTATGCCAAATTAAGTGGTTGCTATGCTGGTTGCTTGGGTAATCCTTTTGGTTGCTATGGTGGTTGCTAGGTTGTAACTGTGTAAGTGGTTGCTAGGCTGTTGCTAGGGTACTTGAGGTGGTTTCTAGGCTGTTGCCAGGGTACTTGAGGTGGTTTCTAGGCTGTTGCTAGGTTAGTTGTGGTGGTTGCTATGCTGGTTGCTAGGTTAAACTTATTGGTTGCTATATCGTTTGCTAGGTTGTAACTGTGGAAGTGGTTCCTAGGCTGTTGCTAGGGTATTTGACATGGTTGCTATATTGGTTGCTAGGTAGATGAGGTTTAATATAGTTGGAATGACTGAACAGTTAAATAGGTCGATAGTTTAAATGGTTAAAATATTTGCTAGGTAGATGAGGTTTAATGCAGTTGGAATGCCAGAACAGTTAAATAGGTGGATAGTTTAAATGGTTAAATTATTTGAAAGGTAGATGAGGTTTAATATAGTTGGAATGACTGAACTAGGTAGATGAGGTTTAATATAGTTGGAATGACTGAACAGTTAAATAGGTGGATAGTTTAAAAGGTTAAACTATTTGCTAGACATATTAGTAATGTCTAACAATCAATCTTTAATAGTGAGTCTGAGACACTCAAGAAGATATTTGCAAGTAAAAAGGCTTTATTGAGCTTGACTATCAATTAAAATCATGGCAGTATGTTTTGGCCAAAGAACAATCAATCTAGCAATCAATATTCAAATTTATTTTATTTTAGTTAACGCTGCATAATATACTTTGTGTAACTTGTTTAATGTTGATCTGTATTTGTCAGCTCCACTATTCTTCCATGAATACCTCCTCTCCCTGTGCTTTTGACAACATTACACACCGTATTCTTCTCTTCATTGTAGTCTAAATTTTGTTTTAATGCTGTAGTTATAACTGCTGTTTAAAAGTTTAAATGTTACAATTCTTGAATGTTAATAGCTTAAATGTTATTATATTGTTGTAGTTATAGCTCTGTATCTTAAATGTTTAAATGCTTCAATGTTAATAGCTTAACCCTTTCGTGCCCGTGCCGAACATTCCATTTTTGGTGCTGGATGACCTCCTTACACAAAAAACCTTATTTCTCGAGTATAATACATACCATCAATGTGATATACATACCATTGTAATCAGAAGGGTCAGTTCTATCAAATGATGTAAAAGACATGTGGTAATGTTGATATAGTAATGAACAGTCTTTGAAAATCCTCTCCAAATGTATACCGAAATTCGTTAAAATTGAATTTCATTCGCATAAAAATGAATTTTCATCATATTTCTATACGAGGTAGAGAAAAATATAGAGTGTATGACATGTTCAGCAAGTTGTGGGTTATTTAACAAAAAAGACTGAATTGGAATATCATTAACCTTTCAAAAGTTATGATAAATTAAGTGATAAGTGTAAAAAAATGCAGGAAACGGGATTTAGAATGTTGACAGAATTCACATTCTCTTTCTCACCAAAAACATAAAAGTATGCATAAAAACTAATAATGAAGTCAGACACAATGGTTTAGATTTATTTGGTCCATAAGAATAAACCATTTATTTGTATATAAGCAAATGCTACAGTCAACAATAATGATATATAAAAGAAAAACATGTACCTTACCAGTAATACAGGAAGTAAGTATACTGTATATTTATTGAAGATCAGTTCTGAATAGAGACATAGAATACATTTGATTCAACAGATACAACTTCCTTATATAAATTAGTGTAATATGAAAATGATATACATCTATAAAATGTATTATTTATGAAAAGCTAGGAATACAAATCAACTTCAACATCACTCAAAAATCAATGTGTCTAAACATTTGAAAGTGGATTACATAGAACAAGCCTGTTGAGAATAAACACATACACACAAACTCACACACACAGAGGAGGATAGGGAAAGGTGGGGTGGGGAACCTGAAGGTTAAACACAGAAGACCTATGACTCATAACGAAACGCATCCCCTTCTGTAGAATGCCAAATCTGACAGCAATTTTGTTTACCAAAAAAGCAGTCACCTACCGCTAACCTCCAGGCCATACAAGCTACTTTAGTGTTATTATGTATTGTTTTTATAACAAAGCCAACAATTTTTCTTTGGCTCCTGCTGTACAGGAATATGTACTTGATGAAAAGACGACGGAGTAGTAGTTGGAGCAGCTGAAGGCGAGGCTGAAATTTTGACGGAAATGCCTGCCAGCTGTTGTGATAGATTTTTGCCAAAGTCTTTCTGGCTGTAGCTACCAAACCTAGGTTCAACACCAGATTCTGCATTGCCAAACTTGAAATAATAAGAAACTACTGAAACAGCAATGTCAATGGAGAAAAAGTGTACACAATATGTATTTCTCATTTGGTCAACGCTCCCTGATCCCTTCAGAGACTTGGTTCCCCAGTAGCAATGGATATTAGGGAGGGAAGTGAAGTCCCATGTCAATGATCAATCCCAGAAAACTGTGAAACTCTTCTGGGGTCTCTTCGTCCCATGCCCCTGCACTGTGTGTTTGCATACGACGGCCTACTAAGCACAACCTCCCACCCGTTCCGGTTGGTAAAACCACATATGCCTGGGACAACAACATAAAAATCAACATAACAAGTCTATTTCACAGTGTTTTAGTGGCAGTCTACACCACCCTACGCACGCCACCTAAATCTATACCTTCTTCCTCCATCCTCACATGGTCTTCAACATTGTGAGCGCAAGCTCATCAGCAGTCAGCTACCTCTTCAGGCCTGCAAGGAGGTCTGTGTAGGTCTTGTCATCCTCCATCTGAAACAACAGTAAAATCATACAAATGTAATACATTTATTAATTTAAAAAATAAAATCACAAAACTACAGATGTGTGCGTGTGTGCACATACATACACAAGAGGAGGTAGCCTAAACTATTGAAGCATTTTGAGTAACTCAAAAATATTTAGAAGTATGAAAAGTCATTTTATTACACATGGGTTTAGCTACCCTAAATCTGATTGCCTGGCTGGCATTAAGATAAAGACAGATTACATTTCACCTAGTAACTAACTGCTTAAATGCAATAATGACATTTCTGACATAATATGTGATTTCACATCATGTTTTCTATAAAACTACATATTGAGAAGAGTAGAATATCAAGTCATGCCATCTTAGAAAAAGTTGAGACAAGCACGTCTGATGTTTGTCACTTAGAAGTTAGCAAGGTAAAACAGTTCACTACAAACTGCCTAGCGAGGTAACAACCCGATGAGAGGCAATACGTTAATTAGCACTACATTTCTGACAGAATCCGTGATTTCACATATTGTTTTCTACAACTACATATTGAGAGGAGTAAAAATATCGCTCAACTTATTTCATGTAAGAGAACGCAACTTAGAAACGCGGTGGTCACATCACAAAGCAGGATTAGAACCTGTGACGCTGGCACAATGAATCAAGTGCTTTGCACAGCGACTACTCCATTGTGCTATGGGATCGCTGTTTAATGTAGTGCTCGGTGTTCTATCAATTATGACAGTCTCGTGACGCTGGCCGTAAACCAAAGGCCCTCCTTCTCGTAAAAAAATATTTTTATTTCTCTGGCTGTTGCAATTGATATCAGTGGTTAATATGAGTGCCCTCAGTAAACAGCGCAACAAAAAGACAGCAAACAGTTAGAAACAGTCACGCAATTGGCTTCTTAAGAGATCGCACGCACGCACGCACGTTCTCGCGATCAGCGATTGCACTGACATAGGCTACCGACACCGGTAAAATAAACTGGAGACCGCGGTGGTCACGTCACGAAGCAGGATTAGAATCTGTGACTCTGGCACAATGCTTCAAGTGCTTTGCACAGCGACTACTCCATTGTGCTATTTGATCGCTGTTTAATGTAGTGCTCGGTGTTCTATCAATTATGACAGTCTCGTGACGCTGGCCGTAGCGTTTGTAAACCAAAGGCCCTCCTTCTCATAAAAAAATATTTTTCTTTCTCTGGCTGTTGCAATTGATATCAGTGGTTAATATGAGTGCCCTCAGTAAACAGCGCAACAAAAAGACAGCAAACAGTTAGAAACAGTCACGCAATTGGCTTCTTAAGAGATCGCACGCACGCACATTCTCGCGATCAGCGATTGCACTGACATAGTCTACCGGACACCGGTAAAATTAACGGGAGACCGTGGTGGTCACATCACAAAGCAGGATTAGAACCTGTGACGCTGGCACAATGAATCAAGTGCTTTGCACAGCGACTACTCCATTGTGCTATGGGATCGCTGTTTAATGTAGTGCTCGGTGTTCTATCAATTATGACAGTCTCGTGACGCTGGCCGTAACGTTTGTAAACCAAAGGCCCTCCTTCTCGTAAAAAAATATTTTTATTTCTCTGGCTGTTGCAATTGATATCAGTGGTTAATATGAGTGCCCTCAGTAAACAGCGCAACAAAAAGACAGCAAACAGTTAGAAACAGTCACGCAATTGGCTTCTTAAGAGATCGCACGCACGCACGTTCTCGCGATCAGCGATTGCACTGACATAGTCTACCGGACACCGGTAAAATTAACGGGAGACCGTGGTGGTCACATCACGACGCAGGATTAGAACCTGTGACGCTGGCACAATGAATCAAGTGCTTTGCACAGCGACTACTCCATTGTGCTATGGGATCGCTGTTTAATGTAGTGCTCGGTGTTCTATCAATTATGACAGTCTCGTGACGCTGGCCGTAACGTTTGTAAACCAAAGGCCCTCCTTCTCGTAAAAAAATATTTTTATTTCTCTGGCTGTTGCAATTGATATCAGTGGTTAATATGAGTGCCCTCAGTAAACAGCGCAACAAAAATACAGCAAACAGTTAGAAACAGTCACGCAATTGGCTTCTTAAGAGATCGCACGCAGCACGTTCTCGCGATCAGCGATTGCACTGACATAGTCTACCGGACACCGGTAAAATTAACGGGAGACCGTGGTGGTCACATCACGAAGCAGGATTAGAACCTGTGACGCTGGCACAATGAATCAAGTGCTTTGCACAGCGACTACTCCATTGTGCTATTGGATCGCTGTTTAATGTAGTGCTCGGTGTTCTATCAATTATGACAGTCTCGTGACGCTGGCCGTAGCGTTTGTAAACCAAAGGCCCTCCTTCTCGTAAAAAAATATTTTTATTTCTCTGGCTGTTGCAATTGATATCAGTGGTTAATATGAGTGCCCTCAGTAAACAGCGCAACAAAAAGACAGCAAACAGTTAGAAACAGTCACGCAATTGGCTTCTTAAGAGATCGCACGCACGCACGCACGCACGCACGTTCTCGCGATCAGCGATTGCACTGACATAGGCTACCGACACCGGTAAAATAAACTGGAGACCGCGGTGGTCACGTCACGAAGCAGGATTAGAATCTGTGACGCTAGCACAATGCTTCAAGTGCTTTGCACAGCGACTACTCCATTGTGCTATTTGATCGCTGTTTAATGTAGTGCTCGGTGTTCTATCAATTATGACAGTCTCGTGACGCTGGCCGTAGCTTTGTAAACCAAAGGCCCTCCTTCTCGTAAAAAAATATTTTTATTTCTCTGGCTGTTGCAATTGATATCAGTGGTTAATATGAGTGCCCTCAGTAAACAGCGCAACAAAAAGACAGCAAACAGTTAGAAACAGTCACGCAATTGGCTTCTTAAGAGATCGCACGCAGCACGTTCTCGCGATCAGCGATTGCACTGACATAGTCTACCGGACACCGGTAAAATTAACGGGAGACCGTGGTGGTCACATCACGAAGCAGGATTAGAACCTGTGACGCTGGCACAATGAATCAAGTGCTTTGCACAGCGACTACTCCATTGTGCTATTGGATCGCTGTTTAATGTAGTGCTCGGTGTTCTATCAATTATGACAGTCTCGTGACGCTGGCCGTAGCGTTTGTAAACCAAAGGCCCTCCTTCTCGTAAAAAAATATTTTTATTTCTCTGGCTGTTGCAATTGATATCAGTGGTTAATATGAGTGCCCTCAGTAAACAGCGCAACAAAAAGACAGCAAACAGTTAGAAACAGTCACGCAATTGGCTTCTTAAGAGATCGCACGCAGCACGTTCTCGCGATCAGCGATTGCACTGACATAGTCTACCGGACACCGGTAAAATTAACGGGAGACCGTGGTGGTCACATCACGAAGCAGGATTAGAACCTGTGACGCTGGCACAATGAATCAAGTGCTTTGCACAGCGACTACTCCATTGTGCTATGGGATCGCTGTTTAATGTAGTGCTCGGTGTTCTATCAATTATGACAGTCTCGTGACGCTGGCCGTAACGTTTGTAAACCAAAGGCCCTCCTTCTCGTAAAAAAATATTTTTATTTCTCTGGCTGTTGCAATTGATATCAGTGGTTAATATGAGTGCCCTCAGTAAACAGCGCAACAAAAAGACAGCAAACAGTTAGAAACAGTCACGCAATTGGCTTCTTAAGAGATCGCACGCACGCACGCACGCACGTTCTCGCGATCAGCGATTGCACTGAAATAGGCTACCGACACCGGTAAAATAAACTGGAGACCGCGGTGGTCACGTCACGAAGCAGGATTAGAATCTGTGACTCTGGCACAATGCTTCAAGTGCTTTGCACAGCGACTACTCCATTGTGCTATTTGATCGCTGTTTAATGTAGTGCTCGGTGTTCTATCAATTATGACAGTCTCGTGACGCTGGCCGTAGCGTTTGTAAACCAAAGGCCCTCCTTCTCATAAAAAAATATTTTTATTTCTCTGGCTGTTGCAATTGATATCAGTGGTTAATATGAGTGCCCTCAGTAAACAGCGCAACAAAAAGACAGCAAACAGTTAGAAACAGTCACGCAATTGGCTTCTTAAGAGATCGCACGCACGCACGCACGCACGTTCTCGCGATCAGCGATTGCACTGAAATAGGCTACCGACACCGGTAAAATAAACTGGAGACCACGGTGGTCACGTCACGAAGCAGGATTAGAACCTGTGAAGCTGGCACAATGAATCAAGTGCTTTGCACAGCGACTACTCCATTGTGCTATGGGATCGCTGTTTAATGTAGTGCTCGGTGTTCTATCAATTATGACAGTCTCGTGACGCTGGCCGTAACGTTTGTAAACCAAAGGCCCTCCTTCTCGTAAAAAAATATTTTTATTTCTCTGGCTGTTGCAATTGATATCAGTGGTTAATATGAGTGCCCTCAGTAAACAGCGCAACAAAAAGACAGCAAACAGTTAGAAACAGTCACGCAATTGGCTTCTTAAGAGATCGCACGCACACACGCACGCACGTTCTCGCGATCAGCGATTGCACTGAAATAGGCTACCGACACCGGTAAAATAAACTGGAGACCGCGGTGGTCACGTCACGAAGCAGGATTAGAATCTGTGACTCTGGCACAATGCTTCAAGTGCTTTGCACAGCGACTACTCCATTGTGCTATTTGATCGCTGTTTAATGTAGTGCTCGGTGTTCTATCAATTATGACAGTCTCGTGACGCTGGCCGTAGCGTTTGTAAACCAAAGGCACTCCTTCTCATAAAAAAATATTTTTATTTCTCTGGCTGTTGCAATTGATATCAGTGGTTAATATGAGTGCCCTCAGTAAACAGCGCAACAAAAAGACAGCAAACAGTTAGAAACAGTCACGCAATTGGCTTCTTAAGAGATCGCACGCACGCACGTTCTCGCGATCAGCGATTGCACTGACATAGTCTACCGGACACCGGTAAAATTAACGGGAGACCGTGGTGGTCACATCACGAAGCAGGATTAGAACCTGTGACGCTGGCACAATGAATCAAGTGCTTTGCACAGCGACTACTCCATTGTGCAATGGGATCGCTGTTTAATGTAGTGCTCGGTGTTCTATCAATTATGACAGTCTCGTGACGCTGGCCGTAGCGTTTGTAAACCAAAGGCCCTCCTTCTCATAAAAAAATATTTTTATTTCTCTGGCTGTTGCAATTGATATCAGTGGTTAATATGAGTGCCCTCAGTAAACAGCGCAACAAAAAGACAGCAAACAGTTAGAAACAGTCACGCAATTGGCTTCTTAAGAGATAGCACGCACGCACGTTCTCGCGATCAGCGATTGCACTGACATAGTCTACCGGACACCGGTAAAATTAACGGGAGACCGTGGTGGTCACATCACGACGCAGGATTAGAACCTGTGACGCTGGCACAATGAATCAAGTGCTTTGCACAGCGACTACTCCATTGTGCTATGGGATCGCTGTTTAATGTAGTGCTCGGTGTTCTATCAATTATGACAGTCTCGTGACGCTGGCCGTAACGTTTGTAAACCAAAGGCCCTCCTTCTCGTAAAAAAATATTTTTATTTCTCTGGCTGTTGCAATTGATATCAGTGGTTAATATGAGTGCCCTCAGTAAACAGCGCAACAAAAAGACAGCAAACAGTTAGAAACAGTCACGCAATTGGCTTCTTAAGAGATCGCACGCACGCACGCACGTTCTCGCGATCAGCGATTGCACTGACATAGGCTACCGACACCGGTAAAATAAACTGGAGACCGCGGTGGTCACGTCACGAAGCAGGATTAGAATCTGTGACTCTGGCACAATGCTTCAAGTGCTTTGCACAGCGACTACTCCATTGTGCTATTTGATCGCTGTTTAATGTAGTGCTCGGTGTTCTATCAATTATGACAGTCTCGTGACGCTGGCCGTAGCGTTTGTAAACCAAAGGCCCTCCTTCTCATAAAAAAATATTTTTATTTCTCTGGCTGTTGCAATTGATATCAGTGGTTAATATGAGTGCCCTCAGTAAACAGCGCAACAAAAAGACAGCAAACAGTTAGAAACAGTCACGCAATTGGCTACTTAAGAGATCGCACGCACGCACATTCTCGCGATCAGCGATTGCACTGACATAGTCTACCGGACACCGGTAAAATTAACGGGAGACCGTGGTGGTCACATCACAAAGCAGGATTAGAACCTGTGACGCTGGCACAATGAATCAAGTGCTTTGCACAGCGACTACTCCATTGTGCTATGGGATCGCTGTTTAATGTAGTGCTCGGTGTTCTATCAATTATGACAGTCTCGTGACGCTGGCCGTAACGTTTGTAAACCAAAGGCCCTCCTTCTCGTAAAAAAATATTTTTATTTCTCTGGCTGTTGCAATTGATATCAGTGGTTAATATGAGTGCCCTCAGTAAACAGCGCAACAAAAAGACAGCAAACAGTTAGAAACAGTCACGCAATTGGCTTCTTAAGAGATCGCACGCACGCACGTTCTCGCGATCAGCGATTGCACTGACATAGTCTACCGGACACCGGTAAAATTAACGGGAGACCGTGGTGGTCACATCACGAAGCAGGATTAGAACCTGTGACGCTGGCACAATGAATCAAGTGCTTTGCACAGCGACTACTCCATTGTGCTATGGGATAGCTGTTTAATGTAGTGCTCGGTGTTCTATCAATTATGACAGTCTCGTGACGCTGGCCGTAGCGTTTGTAAACCAAAGGCCCTCCTTCTCGTAAAAAAATATTTTTATTTCTCTGGCTGTTGCAATTGATATCAGTGGTTAATATGAGTGCCCTCAGTAAACAGCGCAACAAAAAGACAGCAAACAGTTAGAAACAGTCACGCAATTGGCTTCTTAAGAGATCGCACGCACGCACGCACGCACGCACGTTCTCGCGATCAGCGATTGCACTGACATAGGCTACCGACACCGGTAAAATAAACTGGAGACCGCGGTGGTCACGTCACGAAGCAGGATTAGAATCTGTGACGCTAGCACAATGCTTCAAGTGCTTTGCACAGCGACTACTCCATTGTGCTATTTGATCGCTGTTTAATGTAGTGCTCGGTGTTCTATCAATTATGACAGTCTCGTGACGCTGGCCATAGCTTTGTAAACCAAAGGCCCTCCTTCTCGTAAAAAAATATTTTTATTTCTCTGGCTGTTGCAATTGATATCAGTGGTTAATATGAGTGCCCTCAGTAAACAGCGCAACAAAAAGACAGCAAACAGTTAGAAACAGTCACGCAATTGGCTTCTTAAGAGATCGCACGCAGCACGTTCTCGCGATCAGCGATTGCATTGACATAGTCTACCGGACACCGGTAAAATTAACGGGAGACCGCGATGGTCACATCACAAAGCAGGATTAGAACCTGTGACGCTGGCACAATGAATCAAGTGCTTTGCACAGCGACTACTCCATTGTGCTATGGGATCGCTGTTTAATGTAGTGCTCGGTGTTCTATCAATTATGACAGTCTCGTGACGCTGGCCGTAAACCAAAGGCCCTCCTTCTCGTAAAAAAATATTTTTATTTCTCTGGCTGTTGCAATTGATATCAGTGGTTAATATGAGTGCCCTCAGTAAACAGCGCAACAAAAAGACAGCAAACAGTTAGAAACAGTCACGCAATTGGCTTCTTAAGAGATCGCACGCACGCACGCACGTTCTCGCGATCAGCGATTGCACTGACATAGGCTACCGACACCGGTAAAATAAACTGGAGACCGCGGTGGTCACGTCACGAAGCAGGATTAGAATCTGTGACTCTGGCACAATGCTTCAAGTGCTTTGCACAGCGACTACTCCATTGTGCTATTTGATCGCTGTTTAATGTAGTGCTCGGTGTTCTATCAATTATGACAGTCTCGTGACGCTGGCCGTAGCGTTTGTAAACCAAAGGCCCTCCTTCTCATAAAAAAATATTTTTATTTCTCTGGCTGTTGCAATTGATATCAGTGGTTAATATGAGTGCCCTCAGTAAACAGCGCAACAAAAAGACAGCAAACAGTTAGAAACAGTCACGCAATTGGCTTCTTAAGAGATCGCACGCACGCACATTCTCGCGATCAGCGATTGCACTGACATAGTCTACCGGACACCGGTAAAATTAACGGGAGACCGTGGTGGTCACATCACAAAGCAGGATTAGAACCTGTGACGCTGGCACAATGAATCAAGTGCTTTGCACAGCGACTACTCCATTGTGCTATGGGATCGCTGCTTAATGTAGTGCTCGGTGTTCTATCAATTATGACAGTCTCGTGACGCTGGCCGTAACGTTTGTAAACCAAAGGCCCTCCTTCTCGTAAAAAAATATTTTTATTTCTCTGGCTGTTGCAATTGATATCAGTGGTTAATATGAGTGCCCTCAGTAAACAGCGCAACAAAAAGACAGCAAACAGTTAGAAACAGTCACGCAATTGGCTTCTTAAGAGATCGCACGCACGCACGTTCTCGCGATCAGCGATTGCACTGACATAGTCTACCGGACACCGGTAAAATTGACGGGAGACCGTGGTGGTCACATCACGACGCAGGATTAGAACCTGTGACGCTGGCACAATGAATCAAGTGCTTTGCACAGCGACTACTCCATTGTGCTATGGGATCGCTGTTTAATGTAGTGCTCGGTGTTCTATCAATTATGACAGTCTCGTGACGCTGGCCGTAGCGTTTGTAAACCAAAGGCCCTCCTTCTCGTAAAAAAATATTTTTATTTCTCTGGCTGTTGCAATTGATATCAGTGGTTAATATGAGTGCCCTCAGTAAACAGCGCAACAAAAAGACAGCAAACAGTTAGAAACAGTCACGCAATTGGCTTCTTAAGAGATCGCACGCACGCACGCACGCACGTTCTCGCGATCAGCGATTGCACTGAAATAGGCTACCGACACCGGTAAAATAAACTGGAGACCGCGGTGGTCACGTCACGAAGCAGGATTAGAATCTGTGACTCTGGCACAATGCTTCAAGTGCTTTGCACAGCGACTACTCCATTGTGCTATTTGATCGCTGTTTAATGTAGTGCTCGGTGTTCTATCAATTATGACAGTCTCGTGACGCTGGCCGTAGCGTTTGTAAACCAAAGGCCCTCCTTCTCATAAAAAAATATTTTTATTTCTCTGGCTGTTGCAATTGATATCAGTGGTTAATATGAGTGCCCTCAGTAAACAGCGCAACAAAAAGACAGCAAACAGTTAGAAACAGTCACGCAATTGGCTTCTTAAGAGATCGCACGCACGCACATTCTCGCGATCAGCGATTGCACTGACATAGTCTACCGGACACCGGTAAAATTAACGGGAGACCGTGGTGGTCACATCACAAAGCAGGATTAGAACCTGTGACGCTGGCACAATGAATCAAGTGCTTTGCACAGCGACTACTCCATTGTGCTATGGGATCGCTGTTTAATGTAGTGCTCGGTGTTCTATCAATTATGACAGTCTCGTGACGCTGGCCGTAACGTTTGTAAACCAAAGGCCCTCCTTCTCGTAAAAAAATATTTTTATTTCTCTGGCTGTTGCAATTGATATCAGTGGTTAATATGAGTGCCCTCAGTAAACAGCGCAACAAAAAGACAGCAAACAGTTAGAAACAGTCACGCAATTGGCTTCTTAAGAGATCGCACGCACGCACATTCTCGCGATCAGCGATTGCACTGACATAGTCTACCGGACACCGGTAAAATTAACGGGAGACCGTGGTGGTCACATCACAAAGCAGGATTAGAACCTGTGACGCTGGCACAATGAATCAAGTGCTTTGCACAGCGACTACTCCATTGTGCTATGGGATCGCTGTTTAATGTAGTGCTCGGTGTTCTATCAATTATGACAGTCTCGTGACGCTGGCCGTAACGTTTGTAAACCAAAGGCCCTCCTTCTCGTAAAAAAATATTTTTATTTCTCTGGCTGTTGCAATTGATATCAGTGGTTAATATGAGTGCCCTCAGTAAACAGCGCAACAAAAAGACAGCAAACAGTTAGAAACAGTCACGCAATTGGCTTCTTAAGAGATCGCACGCACGCACGCACGCACGCACGTTCTCGCGATCAGCGATTGCACTGACATAGGCTACCGACACCGGTAAAATAAACTGGAGACCGCGGTGGTCACGTCACGAAGCAGGATTAGAATCTGTGACGCTAGCACAATGCTTCAAGTGCTTTGCACAGCGACTACTCCATTGTGCTATTTGATCGCTGTTTAATGTAGTGCTCGGTGTTCTATCAATTATGACAGTCTCGTGACGCTGGCCGTAGCTTTGTAAACCAAAGGCCCTCCTTCTCGTAAAAAAATATTTTTATTTCTCTGGCTGTTGCAATTGATATCAGTGGTTAATATGAGTGCCCTCAGTAAACAGCGCAACAAAAAGACAGCAAACAGAAACAGTCACGCAATTGGCTTCTTAAGAGATCGCACGCAGCACGTTCTCGCGATGAGCGATTGCATTGACATAGTCTACCGGACACCGGTAAAATTAACGGGAGACCGCGATGGTCACATCACAAAGCAGGATTAGAACCTGTGACGCTGGCACAATGAATCAAGTGCTTTGCACAGCGACTACTCCATTGTGCTATGGGATCGCTGTTTAATGTAGTGCTCGGTGTTCTATCAATTATGACAGTCTCGTGACGCTGGCCGTAAACCAAAGGCCCTCCTTCTCGTAAAAAAATATTTTTATTTCTCTGGCTGTTGCAATTGATATCAGTGGTTAATATGAGTGCCCTCAGTAAACAGCGCAACAAAAAGACAGCAAACAGTTAGAAACAGTCACGCAATTGGCTTCTTAAGAGATCGCACGCACGCACGCACGTTCTCGCGATCAGCGATTGCACTGACATAGGCTACCGACACCGGTAAAATAAACTGGAGACCGCGGTGGTCACGTCACGAAGCAGGATTAGAATCTGTGACTCTGGCACAATGCTTCAAGTGCTTTGCACAGCGACTACTCCATTGTGCTATTTGATCGCTGTTTAATGTAGTGCTCGGTGTTCTATCAATTATGACAGTCTCGTGACGCTGGCCGTAGCGTTTGTAAACCAAAGGCCCTCCTTCTCATAAAAAAATATTTTTCTTTCTCTGGCTGTTGCAATTGATATCAGTGGTTAATATGAGTGCCCTCAGTAAACAGCGCAACAAAAAGACAGCAAACAGTTAGAAACAGTCACGCAATTGGCTTCTTAAGAGATCGCACGCACGCACATTCTCGCGATCAGCGATTGCACTGACATAGTCTACCGGACACCGGTAAAATTAACGGGAGACCGTGGTGGTCACATCACAAAGCAGGATTAGAACCTGTGACGCTGGCACAATGAATCAAGTGCTTTGCACAGCGACTACTCCATTGTGCTATGGGATCGCTGTTTAATGTAGTGCTCGGTGTTCTATCAATTATGACAGTCTCGTGACGCTGGCCGTAACGTTTGTAAACCAAAGGCCCTCCTTCTCGTAAAAAAATATTTTTATTTCTCTGGCTGTTGCAATTGATATCAGTGGTTAATATGAGTGCCCTCAGTAAACAGCGCAACAAAAAGACAGCAAACAGTTAGAAACAGTCACGCAATTGGCTTCTTAAGAGATCGCACGCACGCACGTTCTCGCGATCAGCGATTGCACTGACATAGTCTACCGGACACCGGTAAAATTAACGGGAGACCGTGGTGGTCACATCACGAAGCAGGATTAGAACCTGTGACGCTAGCACAATGAATCAAGTGCTTTGCACAGCGACTACTCCATTGTGCTATGGGATCGCTGTTTAATGTAGTGCTCGGTGTTCTATCAATTATGACAGTCTCGTGACGCTGGCCGTAGCGTTTGTAAACCAAAGGCCCTCCTTCTCGTAAAAAAATATTTTTATTTCTCTGGCTGTTGCAATTGATATCAGTGGTTAATATGAGTGCCCTCAGTAAACAGCGCAACAAAAAGACAGCAAACAGTTAGAAACAGTCACGCAATTGGCTTCTTAAGAGATCGCACGCACGCACGCACGCACGCACGTTCTCGCGATCAGCGATTGCACTGACATAGGCTACCGACACCGGTAAAATAAACTGGAGACCGCGGTGGTCACGTCACGAAGCAGGATTAGAATCTGTGACGCTAGCACAATGCTTCAAGTGCTTTGCACAGCGACTACTCCATTGTGCTATTTGATCGCTGTTTAATGTAGTGCTCGGTGTTCTATCAATTATGACAGTCTCGTGACGCTGGCCGTAGCTTTGTAAACCAAAGGCCCTCCTTCTCGTAAAAAAATATTTTTATTTCTCTGGCTGTTGCAATTGATATCAGTGGTTAATATGAGTGCCCTCAGTAAACAGCGCAACAAAAAGACAGCAAACAGTTAGAAACAGTCACGCAATTGGCTTCTTAAGAGATCGCACGCAGCACGTTCTCGCGATCAGCGATTGCATTGACATAGTCTACCGGACACCGGTAAAATTAACGGGAGACCGCGATGGTCACATCACAAAGCAGGATTAGAACCTGTGACGCTGGCACAATGAATCAAGTGCTTTGCACAGCGACTACTCCATTGTGCTATGGGATCGCTGTTTAATGTAGTGCTCGGTGTTCTATCAATTATGACAGTCTCGTGACGCTGGCCGTAAACCAAAGGCCCTCCTTCTCGTAAAAAAATATTTTTATTTCTCTGGCTGTTGCAATTGATATCAGTGGTTAATATGAGTGCCCTCAGTAAACAGCGCAACAAAAAGACAGCAAACAGTTAGAAACAGTCACGCAATTGGCTTCTTAAGAGATCGTACGCACGCACGCACGTTCTCGCGATCAGCGATTGCACTGACATAGGCTACTGACACCGGTAAAAGAAACTGGAGACCGCGGTGGTCACGTCACGAAGCAGGATTAGAATCTGTGACTCTGGCACAATGCTTCAAGTGCTTTGCACAGCGACTACTCCATTGTGCTATTTGATCGCTGTTTAATGTAGTGCTCTGTGTTCTATCAATTATGACAGTCTCGTGACGCTGGCCGTAACGTTTGTAAACCAAAGGCCCTCCTTCTCGTAAAAAAATATTTTTATTTCTCTGGCTGTTGCAATTGATATCAGTGGTTAATATGAGTGCCCTCAGTAAACAGCGCAACAAAAAGACAGCAAACAGTTAGAAACAGTCACGCAATTGGCTTCTTAAGAGATCGCACGCACGCACGTTCTCCCGATCAGCGATTGCACTGACATAGTCTACCGGACACCGGTAAAATTAACGGGAGACCGTGGTGGTCACATCACGACGCAGGATTAGAACCTGTGACGCTGGCACAATGAATCAAGTGCTTTGCACAGCGACTACTCCATTGTGCTATGGGATCGCTGTTTAATGTAGTGCTCGGTGTTCTATCAATTATGACAGTCTCGTGACGCTGGCCGTAACGTTTGTAAACCAAAGGCCCTCCTTCTCGTAAAAAAATATTTTTATTTCTCTGGCTGTTGCAATTGATATCAGTGGTTAATATGAGTGCCCTCAGTAAACAGCGCAACAAAAAGACAGCAAACAGTTAGAAACAGTCACGCAATTGGCTTCTTAAGAGATCGCACGCACGCACGCACGCACGCACGTTCTCGCGATCAGCGATTGCACTGACATAGGCTACCGACACCGGTAAAATAAACTGGAGACCGCGGTGGTCACGTCACGAAGCAGGATTAGAATCTGTGACGCTAGCACAATGCTTCAAGTGCTTTGCACAGCGACTACTCCATTGTGCTATTTGATCGCTGTTTAATGTAGTGCTCGGTGTTCTATCAATTATGACAGTCTCGTGACGCTGGCCGTAGCTTTGTAAACCAAAGGCCCTCCTTCTCGTAAAAAAATATTTTTATTTCTCTGGCTGTTGCAATTGATATCAGTGGTTAATATGAGTGCCCTCAGTAAACAGCGCAACAAAAAGACAGCAAACAGTTAGAAACAGTCACGCAATTGGCTTCTTAAGAGATCGCACGCAGCACGTTCTCGCGATCAGCGATTGCATTGACATAGTCTACCGGACACCGGTAAAATTAACGGGAGACCGCGATGGTCACATCACAAAGCAGGATTAGAACCTGTGACGCTGGCACAATGAATCAAGTGCTTTGCACAGCGACTACTCCATTGTGCTATGGGATCGCTGTTTAATGTAGTGCTCGGTGTTCTATCAATTATGACAGTCTCGTGACGCTGGCCGTAAACCAAAGGCCCTCCTTCTCGTAAAAAAATATTTTTATTTCTCTGGCTGTTGCAATTGATATCAGTGGTTAATATGAGTGCCCTCAGTAAACAGCGCAACAAAAAGACAGCAAACAGTTAGAAACAGTCACGCAATTGGCTTCTTAAGAGATCGCACGCACGCACGTTCTCGCGATCAGCGATTGCACTGACATAGTCTACCGGACACCGGTAAAATTAACGGGAGACCGTGGTGGTCACATCACGACGCAGGATTAGAACCTGTGACGCTGGCACAATGAATCAAGTGCTTTGCACAGCGACTACTCCATTGTGCTATGGGATCGCTGTTTAATGTAGTGCTCGGTGTTCTATCAATTATGACAGTCTCGTGACGCTGGCCGTAAACCAAAGGCCCTCCTTCTCGTAAAAAAATATTTTTATTTCTCTGGCTGTTGCAATTGATATCAGTGGTTAATATGAGTGCCCTCAGTAAACAGCGCAACAAAAAGACAGCAAACAGTTAGAAACAGTCACGCAATTGGCTTCTTAAGAGATCGTACGCACGCACGCACGTTCTCGCGATCAGCGATTGCACTGACATAGGCTACTGACACCGGTAAAATAAACTGGAGACCGCGGTGGTCACGTCACGAAGCAGGATTAGAATCTGTGACTCTGGCACAATGCTTCAAGTGCTTTGCACAGCGACTACTCCATTGTGCTATTTGATCGCTGTTTAATGTAGTGCTCTGTGTTCTATCAATTATGACAGTCTCGTGACGCTGGCCGTAACGTTTGTAAACCAAAGGCCCTCCTTCTCGTAAAAAAATATTTTTATTTCTCTGGCTGTTGCAATTGATATCAGTGGTTAATATGAGTGCCCTCAGTAAACAGCGCAACAAAAAGACAGCAAACAGTTAGAAACAGTCACGCAATTGGCTTCTTAAGAGATCGCACGCACGCACGTTCTCCCGATCAGCGATTGCACTGACATAGTCTACCGGACACCGGTAAAATTAACGGGAGACCGTGGTGGTCACATCACGACGCAGGATTAGAACCTGTGACGCTGGCACAATGAATCAAGTGCTTTGCACAGCGACTACTCCATTGTGCTATGGGATCGCTGTTTAATGTAGTGCTCGGTGTTCTATCAATTATGACAGTCTCGTGACGCTGGCCGTAACGTTTGTAAACCAAAGGCCCTCCTTCTCGTAAAAAAATATTTTTATTTCTCTGGCTGTTGCAATTGATATCAGTGGTTAATATGAGTGCCCTCAGTAAACAGCGCAACAAAAAGACAGCAAACAGTTAGAAACAGTCACGCAATTGGCTTCTTAAGAGATCGCACGCACGCACGCACGCACGCACGTTCTCGCGATCAGCGATTGCACTGACATAGGCTACCGACACCGGTAAAATAAACTGGAGACCGCGGTGGTCACGTCACGAAGCAGGATTAGAATCTGTGACGCTAGCACAATGCTTCAAGTGCTTTGCACAGCGACTACTCCATTGTGCTATTTGATCGCTGTTTAATGTAGTGCTCGGTGTTCTATCAATTATGACAGTCTCGTGACGCTGGCCGTAGCTTTGTAAACCAAAGGCCCTCCTTCTCGTAAAAAAATATTTTTATTTCTCTGGCTGTTGCAATTGATATCAGTGGTTAATATGAGTGCCCTCAGTAAACAGCGCAACAAAAAGACAGCAAACAGTTAGAAACAGTCACGCAATTGGCTTCTTAAGAGATCGCACGCAGCACGTTCTCGCGATCAGCGATTGCATTGACATAGTCTACCGGACACCGGTAAAATTAACGGGAGACCGCGATGGTCACATCACAAAGCAGGATTAGAACCTGTGACGCTGGCACAATGAATCAAGTGCTTTGCACAGCGACTACTCCATTGTGCTATGGGATCGCTGTTTAATGTAGTGCTCGGTGTTCTATCAATTATGACAGTCTCGTGACGCTGGCCGTAAACCAAAGGCCCTCCTTCTCGTAAAAAAATATTTTTATTTCTCTGGCTGTTGCAATTGATATCAGTGGTTAATATGAGTGCCCTCAGTAAACAGCGCAACAAAAAGACAGCAAACAGTTAGAAACAGTCACGCAATTGGCTTCTTAAGAGATCGCACGCACGCACGTTCTCGCGATCAGCGATTGCACTGACATAGTCTACCGGACACCGGTAAAATTAACGGGAGACCGTGGTGGTCACATCACGACGCAGGATTAGAACCTGTGACGCTGGCACAATGAATCAAGTGCTTTGCACAGCGACTACTCCATTGTGCTATGGGATCGCTGTTTAATGTAGTGCTCGGTGTTCTATCAATTATGACAGTCTCGTGACGCTGGCCGTAACGTTTGTAAACCAAAGGCCCTCCTTCTCGTAAAAAAATATTTTTATTTCTCTGGCTGTTGCAATTGATATCAGTGGTTAATATGAGTGCCCTCAGTAAACAGCGCAACAAAAATACAGCAAACAGTTAGAAACAGTCACGCAATTGGCTTCTTAAGAGATCGCACGCAGCACGTTCTCGCGATCAGCGATTGCACTGACATAGTCTACCGGACACCGGTAAAATTAACGGGAGACCGTGGTGGTCACATCACGAAGCAGGATTAGAACCTGTGACGCTGGCACAATGAATCAAGTGCTTTGCACAGCGACTACTCCATTGTGCAATGGGATCGCTGTTTAATGTAGTGCTCGGTGTTCTATCAATTATGACAGTCTCGTGACGCTGGCCGTAGCGTTTGTAAACCAAAGGCCCTCCTTCTCGTAAAAAAATATTTTTATTTCTCTGGCTGTTGCAATTGATATCAGTGGTTAATATGAGTGCCCTCAGTAAACAGCGCAACAAAAAGACAGCAAACAGTTAGAAACAGTCACGCAATTGGCTTCTTAAGAGATCGCACGCACGCACGCACGTTCTCGCGATCAGCGATTGCACTGAAATAGGCTACCGACACCGGTAAAATAAACTGGAGACCGCGGTGGTCACGTCACGAAGCAGGATTAGAATCTGTGACTCTGGCACAATGCTTCAAGTGCTTTGCACAGCGACTACTCCATTGTGCTATTTGATCGCTGTTTAATGTAGTGCTCGGTGTTCTATCAATTATGACAGTCTCGTGACGCTGGCCGTAGCGTTTGTAAACCAAAGGCCCTCCTTCTCATAAAAAAATATTTTTATTTCTCTGGCTGTTGCAATTGATATCAGTGGTTAATATGAGTGCCCTCAGTAAACAGCGCAACAAAAAGACAGCAAACAGTTAGAAACAGTCACGCAATTGGCTTCTTAAGAGATCGCACGCACGCACGTTCTCGCGATCAGCGATTGCACTGACATAGTCTACCAGACACCGGTAAAATTAACGGGAGACCGTGGTGGTCACATCACGAAGCAGGATTAGAACCTGTGACGCTGGCACAATGAATCAAGTGCTTTGCACAGCGACTACTCCATTGTGCTATGGGATCGCTGTTTAATGTAGTGCTCGGTGTTCTATCAATTATGACAGTCTCGTGACGCTGGCCGTAACGTTTGTAAACCAAAGGCCCTCCTTCTCGTAAAAAAATATTTTTATTTCTCTGGCTGTTGCAATTGATATCAGTGGTTAATATGAGTGCCCTCAGTAAACAGCGCAACAAAAAGACAGCAAACAGTTAGAAACAGTCACGCAATTGGCTTCTTAAGAGATCGCACGCACGCACGTTCTCGCGATCAGCGATTGCACTGACATAGTCTACCGGACACCGGTAAAATTAACGGGAGACCGTGGTGGTCACATCACGAAGCAGGATTAGAACCTGTGACGCTAGCACAATGAATCAAGTGCTTTGCACAGCGACTACTCCATTGTGCTATGGGATCGCTGTTTAATGTAGTGCTCGGTGTTCTATCAATTATGACAGTCTCGTGACGCTGGCCGTAGCGTTTGTAAACCAAAGGCCCTCCTTCTCGTAAAAAAATATTTTTATTTCTCTGGCTGTTGCAATTGATATCAGTGGTTAATATGAGTGCCCTCAGTAAACAGCGCAACAAAAAGACAGCAAACAGTTAGAAACAGTCACGCAATTGGCTTCTTAAGAGATCGCACGCACGCACGCACGCACGCACGTTCTCGCGATCAGCGATTGCACTGACATAGGCTACCGACACCGGTAAAATAAACTGGAGACCGCGGTGGTCACGTCACGAAGCAGGATTAGAATCTGTGACGCTAGCACAATGCTTCAAGTGCTTTGCACAGCGACTACTCCATTGTGCTATTTGATCGCTGTTTAATGTAGTGCTCGGTGTTCTATCAATTATGACAGTCTCGTGACGCTGGCCGTAGCTTTGTAAACCAAAGGCCCTCCTTCTCGTAAAAAAATATTTTTATTTCTCTGGCTGTTGCAATTGATATCAGTGGTTAATATGAGTGCCCTCAGTAAACAGCGCAACAAAAAGACAGCAAACAGTTAGAAACAGTCACGCAATTGGCTTCTTAAGAGATCGCACGCAGCACGTTCTCGCGATCAGCGATTGCATTGACATAGTCTACCGGACACCGGTAAAATTAACGGGAGACCGCGATGGTCACATCACAAAGCAGGATTAGAACCTGTGACGCTGGCACAATGAATCAAGTGCTTTGCACAGCGACTACTCCATTGTGCTATGGGATCGCTGTTTAATGTAGTGCTCGGTGTTCTATCAATTATGACAGTCTCGTGACGCTGGCCGTAAACCAAAGGCCCTCCTTCTCGTAAAAAAATATTTTTATTTCTCTGGCTGTTGCAATTGATATCAGTGGTTAATATGAGTGCCCTCAGTAAACAGCGCAACAAAAAGACAGCAAACAGTTAGAAACAGTCACGCAATTGGCTTCTTAAGAGATCGTACGCACGCACGCACGTTCTCGCGATCAGCGATTGCACTGACATAGGCTACTGACACCGGTAAAATAAACTGGAGACCGCGGTGGTCACGTCACGAAGCAGGATTAGAATCTGTGACTCTGGCACAATGCTTCAAGTGCTTTGCACAGCGACTACTCCATTGTGCTATTTGATCGCTGTTTAATGTAGTGCTCTGTGTTCTATCAATTATGACAGTCTCGTGACGCTGGCCGTAACGTTTGTAAACCAAAGGCCCTCCTTCTCGTAAAAAAATATTTTTATTTCTCTGGCTGTTGCAATTGATATCAGTGGTTAATATGAGTGCCCTCAGTAAACAGCGCAACAAAAAGACAGCAAACAGTTAGAAACAGTCACGCAATTGGCTTCTTAAGAGATCGCACGCACGCACGTTCTCCCGATCAGCGATTGCACTGACATAGTCTACCGGACACCGGTAAAATTAACGGGAGACCGTGGTGGTCACATCACGACGCAGGATTAGAACCTGTGACGCTGGCACAATGAATCAAGTGCTTTGCACAGCGACTACTCCATTGTGCTATGGGATCGCTGTTTAATGTAGTGCTCGGTGTTCTATCAATTATGACAGTCTCGTGACGCTGGCCGTAACGTTTGTAAACCAAAGGCCCTCCTTCTCGTAAAAAAATATTTTTATTTCTCTGGCTGTTGCAATTGATATCAGTGGTTAATATGAGTGCCCTCAGTAAACAGCGCAACAAAAAGACAGCAAACAGTTAGAAACAGTCACGCAATTGGCTTCTTAAGAGATCGCACGCACGCACGCACGCACGCACGTTCTCGCGATCAGCGATTGCACTGACATAGGCTACCGACACCGGTAAAATAAACTGGAGACCGCGGTGGTCACGTCACGAAGCAGGATTAGAATCTGTGACGCTAGCACAATGCTTCAAGTGCTTTGCACAGCGACTACTCCATTGTGCTATTTGATCGCTGTTTAATGTAGTGCTCGGTGTTCTATCAATTATGACAGTCTCGTGACGCTGGCCGTAGCTTTGTAAACCAAAGGCCCTCCTTCTCGTAAAAAAATATTTTTATTTCTCTGGCTGTTGCAATTGATATCAGTGGTTAATATGAGTGCCCTCAGTAAACAGCGCAACAAAAAGACAGCAAACAGTTAGAAACAGTCACGCAATTGGCTTCTTAAGAGATCGCACGCAGCACGTTCTCGCGATCAGCGATTGCATTGACATAGTCTACCGGACACCGGTAAAATTAACGGGAGACCGCGATGGTCACATCACAAAGCAGGATTAGAACCTGTGACGCTGGCACAATGAATCAAGTGCTTTGCACAGCGACTACTCCATTGTGCTATGGGATCGCTGTTTAATGTAGTGCTCGGTGTTCTATCAATTATGACAGTCTCGTGACGCTGGCCGTAAACCAAAGGCCCTCCTTCTCGTAAAAAAATATTTTTATTTCTCTGGCTGTTGCAATTGATATCAGTGGTTAATATGAGTGCCCTCAGTAAACAGCGCAACAAAAAGACAGCAAACAGTTAGAAACAGTCACGCAATTGGCTTCTTAAGAGATCGCACGCACGCACGTTCTCGCGATCAGCGATTGCACTGACATAGTCTACCGGACACCGGTAAAATTAACGGGAGACCGTGGTGGTCACATCACGACGCAGGATTAGAACCTGTGACGCTGGCACAATGAATCAAGTGCTTTGCACAGCGACTACTCCATTGTGCTATGGGATCGCTGTTTAATGTAGTGCTCGGTGTTCTATCAATTATGACAGTCTCGTGACGCTGGCCGTAACGTTTGTAAACCAAAGGCCCTCCTTCTCGTAAAAAAATATTTTTATTTCTCTGGCTGTTGCAATTGATATCAGTGGTTAATATGAGTGCCCTCAGTAAACAGCGCAACAAAAATACAGCAAACAGTTAGAAACAGTCACGCAATTGGCTTCTTAAGAGATCGCACGCAGCACGTTCTCGCGATCAGCGATTGCACTGACATAGTCTACCGGACACCGGTAAAATTAACGGGAGACCGTGGTGGTCACATCACGAAGCAGGATTAGAACCTGTGACGCTGGCACAATGAATCAAGTGCTTTGCACAGCGACTACTCCATTGTGCTATGGGATCGCTGTTTAATGTAGTGCTCGGTGTTCTATCAATTATGACAGTCTCGTGACGCTGGCCGTAGCGTTTGTAAACCAAAGGCCCTCCTTCTCGTAAAAAAATATTTTTATTTCTCTGGCTGTTGCAATTGATATCAGTGGTTAATATGAGTGCCCTCAGTAAACAGCGCAACAAAAAGACAGCAAACAGTTAGAAACAGTCACGCAATTGGCTTCTTAAGAGATCGCACGCACGCACGCACGTTCTCGCGATCAGCGATTGCACTGAAATAGGCTACCGACACCGGTAAAATAAACTGGAGACCGCGGTGGTCACGTCACGAAGCAGGATTAGAATCTGTGACTCTGGCACAATGCTTCAAGTGCTTTGCACAGCGACTACTCCATTGTGCTATTTGATCGCTGTTTAATGTAGTGCTCGGTGTTCTATCAATTATGACAGTCTCGTGACGCTGGCCGTAGCCGTTTGTAAACCAAAGGCCCTCCTTCTCATAAAAAAATATTTTTATTTCTCTGGCTGTTGCAATTGATATCAGTGGTTAATATGAGTGCCCTCAGTAAACAGCGCAACAAAAAGACAGCAAACAGTTAGAAACAGTCACGCAATTGGCTTCTTAAGAGATCGCACGCACGCACGTTCTCGCGATCAGCGATTGCACTGACATAGTCTACCAGACACCGGTAAAATTAACGGGAGACCGTGGTGGTCACATCACGAAGCAGGATTAGAACCTGTGACGCTGGCACAATGAATCAAGTGCTTTGCACAGCGACTACTCCATTGTGCTATGGGATCGCTGTTTAATGTAGTGCTCGGTGTTCTATCAATTATGACAGTCTCGTGACGCTGGCCGTAACGTTTGTAAACCAAAGGCCCTCCTTCTCGTAAAAAAATATTTTTATTTCTCTGGCTGTTGCAATTGATATCAGTGGTTAATATGAGTGCCCTCAGTAAACAGCGCAACAAAAAGACAGCAAACAGTTAGAAACAGTCACGCAATTGGCTTCTTAAGAGATCGCACGCACGCACGTTCTCGCGATCAGCGATTGCACTGACATAGTCTACCGGACACCGGTAAAATTAACGGGAGACCGTGGTGGTCACATCACGAAGCAGGATTAGAACCTGTGACGCTAGCACAATGAATCAAGTGCTTTGCACAGCGACTACTCCATTGTGCTATGGGATCGCTGTTTAATGTAGTGCTCGGTGTTCTATCAATTATGACAGTCTCGTGACGCTGGCCGTAGCGTTTGTAAACCAAAGGCCCTCCTTCTCGTAAAAAAATATTTTTATTTCTCTGGCTGTTGCAATTGATATCAGTGGTTAATATGAGTGCCCTCAGTAAACAGCGCAACAAAAAGACAGCAAACAGTTAGAAACAGTCACGCAATTGGCTTCTTAAGAGATCGCACGCACGCACGCACGCACGCACGTTCTCGCGATCAGCGATTGCACTGACATAGGCTACCGACACCGGTAAAATAAACTGGAGACCGCGGTGGTCACGTCACGAAGCAGGATTAGAATCTGTGACGCTAGCACAATGCTTCAAGTGCTTTGCACAGCGACTACTCCATTGTGCTATTTGATCGCTGTTTAATGTAGTGCTCGGTGTTCTATCAATTATGACAGTCTCGTGACGCTGGCCGTAGCTTTGTAAACCAAAGGCCCTCCTTCTCGTAAAAAAATATTTTTATTTCTCTGGCTGTTGCAATTGATATCAGTGGTTAATATGAGTGCCCTCAGTAAACAGCGCAACAAAAAGACAGCAAACAGTTAGAAACAGTCACGCAATTGGCTTCTTAAGAGATCGCACGCAGCACGTTCTCGCAATCAGCGATTGCATTGACATAGTCTACCGGACACCGGTAAAATTAACGGGAGACCGCGATGGTCACATCACAAAGCAGGATTAGAACCTGTGACGCTGGCACAATGAATCAAGTGCTTTGCACAGCGACTACTCCATTGTGCTATGGGATCGCTGTTTAATGTAGTGCTCGGTGTTCTATCAATTATGACAGTCTCGTGACGCTGGCCGTAAACCAAAGGCCCTCCTTCTCGTAAAAAAATATTTTTATTTCTCTGGCTGTTGCAATTGATATCAGTGGTTAATATGAGTGCCCTCAGTAAACAGCGCAACAAAAAGACAGCAAACAGTTAGAAACAGTCACGCAATTGGCTTCTTAAGAGATCGTACGCACGCACGCACGTTCTCGCGATCAGCGATTGCACTGACATAGGCTACTGACACCGGTAAAATAAACTGGAGACCGCGGTGGTCACGTCACGAAGCAGGATTAGAATCTGTGACTCTGGCACAATGCTTCAAGTGCTTTGCACAGCGACTACTCCA
The DNA here is from genome assembly GCF_018492685.1 of Alosa sapidissima. Classification (NCBI taxonomy): domain Eukaryota; kingdom Metazoa; phylum Chordata; class Actinopteri; order Clupeiformes; family Clupeidae; genus Alosa; species Alosa sapidissima. The sequence goes on from NC_055972.1 coordinate 34,748,703, forward strand.
TTGTGCTATTTGATCGCTGTTTAATGTAGTGCTCTGTGTTCTATCAATTATGACAGTCTCGTGACGCTGGCCGTAACGTTTGTAAACCAAAGGCCCTCCTTCTCGTAAAAAAATATTTTTATTTCTCTGGCTGTTGCAATTGATATCAGTGGTTAATATGAGTGCCCTCAGTAAACAGCGCAACAAAAAGACAGCAAACAGTTAGAAACAGTCACGCAATTGGCTTCTTAAGAGATCGCACGCACGCACGTTCTCCCGATCAGCGATTGCACTGACATAGTCTACCGGACACCGGTAAAATTAACGGGAGACCGTGGTGGTCACATCACGACGCAGGATTAGAACCTGTGACGCTGGCACAATGAATCAAGTGCTTTGCACAGCGACTACTCCATTGTGCTATGGGATCGCTGTTTAATGTAGTGCTCGGTGTTCTATCAATTATGACAGTCTCGTGACGCTGGCCGTAACGTTTGTAAACCAAAGGCCCTCCTTCTCGTAAAAAAATATTTTTATTTCTCTGGCTGTTGCAATTGATATCAGTGGTTAATATGAGTGCCCTCAGTAAACAGCGCAACAAAAAGACAGCAAACAGTTAGAAACAGTCACGCAATTGGCTTCTTAAGAGATCGCACGCACGCACGCACGCACGCACGTTCTCGTGATCAGCGATTGCACTGACATAGGCTACCGACACCGGTAAAATAAACTGGAGACCGCGGTGGTCACGTCACGAAGCAGGATTAGAATCTGTGACGCTAGCACAATGCTTCAAGTGCTTTGCACAGCGACTACTCCATTGTGCTATTTGATCGCTGTTTAATGTAGTGCTCGGTGTTCTATCAATTATGACAGTCTCGTGACGCTGGCCGTAGCTTTGTAAACCAAAGGCCCTCCTTCTCGTAAAAAAATATTTTTATTTCTCTGGCTGTTGCAATTGATATCAGTGGTTAATATGAGTGCCCTCAGTAAACAGCGCAACAAAAAGACAGCAAACAGTTAGAAACAGTCACGCAATTGGCTTCTTAAGAGATCGCACGCAGCACGTTCTCGCGATCAGCGATTGCATTGACATAGTCTACCGGACACCGGTAAAATTAACGGGAGACCGCGATGGTCACATCACAAAGCAGGATTAGAACCTGTGACGCTGGCACAATGAATCAAGTGCTTTGCACAGCGACTACTCCATTGTGCTATGGGATCGCTGTTTAATGTAGTGCTCGGTGTTCTATCAATTATGACAGTCTCGTGACGCTGGCCGTAAACCAAAGGCCCTCCTTCTCGTAAAAAAATATTTTTATTTCTCTGGCTGTTGCAATTGATATCAGTGGTTAATATGAGTGCCCTCAGTAAACAGCGCAACAAAAAGACAGCAAACAGTTAGAAACAGTCACGCAATTGGCTTCTTAAGAGATCGCACGCACGCACGTTCTCGCGATCAGCGATTGCACTGACATAGTCTACCGGACAACGGTAAAATTAACGGGAGACCGTGGTGGTCACATCACGAAGCAGGATTAGAACCTGTGACGCTGGCACAATGAATCAAGTGCTTTGCACAGCGACTACTCCATTGTGCTATGGGATCGCTGTTTAATGTAGTGCTCGGTGTTCTATCAATTATGACAGTCTCGTGACGCTGGCCATAGCGTTTGTAAACCAAAGGCCCTCCTTCTCGTAAAAAAATATTTTTATTTCTCTGGCTGTTGCAATTGATATCAGTGGTTAATATGAGTGCCCTCAGTAAACAGCGCAACAAAAAGACAGCAAACAGTTAGAAACAGTCACGCAATTGGCTTCTTAAGAGATCGCACGCACGCACGCACGCACGCACGTTCTCGCGATCAGCGATTGCACTGACATAGGCTACCGACACCGGTAAAATAAACTGGAGACCGCGGTGGTCACGTCACGAAGCAGGATTAGAATCTGTGACGCTAGCACAATGCTTCAAGTGCTTTGCACAGCGACTACTCCATTGTGCTATTTGATCGCTGTTTAATGTATTGCTCGGTGTTCTATCAATTATGACAGTCTCGTGACGCTGGCCGTAGCTTTGTAAACCAAAGGCCCTCCTTCTCGTAAAAAAATATTTTTATTTCTCTGGCTGTTGCAATTGATATCAGTGGTTAATATGAGTGCCCTCAGTAAACAGCGCAAGAAAAAGACAGCAAACAGTTAGAAACAGTCACGCAATTGGCTTCTTAAGAGATCGCACGCAGCACGTTCTCGCGATCAGCGATTGCATTGACATAGTCTACCGGACACCGGTAAAATTAACGGGAGACCGCGATGGTCACATCACAAAGCAGGATTAGAACCTGTGACGCTGGCACAATGAATCAAGTGCTTTGCACAGCGACTACTCCATTGTGCTATGGGATCGCTGTTTAATGTAGTGCTCGGTGTTCTATCAATTATGACAGTCTCGTGACGCTGGCCGTAAACCAAAGGCCCTCCTTCTCGTAAAAAAATATTTTTATTTCTCTGGCTGTTGCAATTGATATCAGTGGTTAATATGAGTGCCCTCAGTAAACAGCGCAACAAAAAGACAGCAAACAGTTAGAAACAGTCACGCAATTGGCTTCTTAAGAGATCGCACGCACGCACGCACGTTCTCGCGATCAGCGATTGCACTGACATAGGCTACCGACACCGGTAAAATAAACTGGAGACCGCGGTGGTCACGTCACGAAGCAGGATTAGAATCTGTGACTCTGGCACAATGCTTCAAGTGCTTTGCACAGCGACTACTCCATTGTGCTATGGGATCGCTGTTTAATGTAGTGCTCGGTGTTCTATAAATTATGACAGTCTCGTGACGCTGGCCGTAACGTTTGTAAACCAAAGGCCCTCCTTCTCGTAAAAAAATATTTTTATTTCTCTGGCTGTTGCAATTGATATCAGTGGTTAATATGAGTGCCCTCAGTAAACAGCGCAACAAAAAGACAGCAAACAGTTAGAAACAGTCACGCAATTGGCTTCTTAAGAGATCGCACGCACGCACGTTCTCGCGATCAGCGATTGCACTGACATAGTCTACCGGACACCGGTACAATTAACGGGAGACCGTGGTGGTCACATCACGACGCAGGATTAGAACCTGTGACGCTGGCACAATGAATCAAGTGCTTTGCACAGCGACTACTCCATTGTGCTATGGGATCGCTGTTTAATGTAGTGCTCGGTGTTCTATCAATTATGACAGTCTCGTGACGCTGGCCGTAACGTTTGTAAACCAAAGGCCCTCCTTCTCGTAAAAAAATATTTTTATTTCTCTGGCTGTTGCAATTGATATCAGTGGTTAATATGAGTGCCCTCAGTAAACAGCGCAACAAAAATACAGCAAACAGTTAGAAACAGTCACGCAATTGGCTTCTTAAGAGATCGCACGCACGCACGCACGCACGCACGTTCTCGCGATCAGCGATTGCACTGACATAGGCTACCGACACCGGTAAAATAAACTGGAGACCGCGGTGGTCACGTCACGAAGCAGGATTAGAATCTGTGACGCTAGCACAATGCTTCAAGTGCTTTGCACAGCGACTACTCCATTGTGCTATTTGATCGCTGTTTAATGTAGTGCTCGGTGTTCTATCAATTATGACAGTCTCGTGACGCTGGCCGTAGCTTTGTAAACCAAAGGCCCTCCTTCTCGTAAAAAAATATTTTTATTTCTCTGGCTGTTGCAATTGATATCAGTGGTTAATATGAGTGCCCTCAGTAAACAGCGCAACAAAAAGACAGCAAACAGTTAGAAACAGTCACGCAATTGGCTTCTTAAGAGATCGCACGCACGCACGCACGTTCTCGCGATCAGCGATTGCACTGACATAGGCTACCGACACCGGTAAAATAAACTGGAGACCGCGGTGGTCACGTCACGAAGCAGGATTAGAATCTGTGACTCTGGCACAATGCTTCAAGTGCTTTGCACAGCGACTACTCCATTGTGCTATTTGATCGCTGTTTAATGTAGTGCTCGGTGTTCTATCAATTATGACAGTCTCGTGACGCTGGCCGTAGCGTTTGTAAACCAAAGGCCCTCCTTCTCATAAAAAAATATTTTTATTTCTCTGGCTGTTGCAATTGATATCAGTGGTTAATATGAGTGCCCTCAGTAAACAGCGCAACAAAAAGACAGCAAACAGTTAGAAACAGTCACGCAATTGGCTTCTTAAGAGATCGCACGCACGCACGTTCTCGCGATCAGCGATTGCACTGACATAGTCTACCGGACACCGGTAAAATTAACGGGAGACCGTGGTGGTCACATCACGAAGCAGGATTAGAACCTGTGACGCTGGCACAATGAATCAAGTGCTTTGCACAGCGACTACTCCATTGTGCTATGGGATCGCTGTTTAATGTAGTGCTCGGTGTTCTATCAATTATGACAGTCTCGTGACGCTGGCCGTAACGTTTGTAAACCAAAGGCCCTCCTTCTCGTAAAAAAATATTTTTATTTCTCTGGCTGTTGCAATTGATATCAGTGGTTAATATGAGTGCCCTCAGTAAACAGCGCAACAAAAAGACAGCAAACAGTTAGAAACAGTCACGCAATTGGCTTCTTAAGAGATCGCACGCACGCACGTTCTCGCGATCAGCGATTGCACTGACATAGTCTACCGGACACCGGTAAAATTAACGGGAGACCGTGGTGGTCACATCACGACGCAGGATTAGAACCTGTGACGCTGGCACAATGAATCAAGTGCTTTGCACAGCGACTACTCCATTGTGCTATGGGATCGCTGTTTAATGTAGTGCTCGGTGTTCTATCAATTATGACAGTCTCGTGACGCTGGCCGTAACGTTTGTAAACCAAAGGCCCTCCTTCTCGTAAAAAAATATTTTTATTTCTCTGGCTGTTGCAATTGATATCAGTGGTTAATATGAGTGCCCTCAGTAAACAGCGCAACAAAAAGACAGCAAACAGTTAGAAACAGTCACGCAATTGGCTTCTTAAGAGATCGCACGCACGCACGTTCTCGCGATCAGCGATTGCACTGACATAGTCTACCGGACACCGGTAAAATTAACGGGAGACCGTGGTGGTCACATCAAGACGCAGGATTAGAACCTGTGACGCTGGCACAATGAATCAAGTGCTTTGCACAGCGACTACTCCATTGTGCTATGGGATCGCTGTTTAATGTAGTGCTCGGTGTTCTATCAATTATGACAGTCTCGTGACGCTGGCCGTAACGTTTGTAAACCAAAGGCCCTCCTTCTCGTAAAAAAATATTTTTATTTCTCTGGCTGTTGCAATTGATATCAGTGGTTAATATGAGTGCCCTCAGTAAACAGCGCAACAAAAATACAGCAAACAGTTAGAAACAGTCACGCAATTGGCTTCTTAAGAGATCGCACGCACGCACGCACGCACGCACGTTCTCGCGATCAGCGATTGCACTGACATAGGCTACCGACACCGGTAAAATAAACTGGAGACCGCGGTGGTCACGTCACGAAGCAGGATTAGAATCTGTGACGCTAGCACAATGCTTCAAGTGCTTTGCACAGCGACTACTCCATTGTGCTATTTGATCGCTGTTTAATGTAGTGCTCGGTGTTCTATCAATTATGACAGTCTCGTGACGCTGGCCGTAGCTTTGTAAACCAAAGGCCCTCCTTCTCGTAAAAAAATATTTTTATTTCTCTGGCTGTTGCAATTGATATCAGTGGTTAATATGAGTGCCCTCAGTAAACAGCGCAACAAAAAGACAGCAAACAGTTAGAAACAGTCACGCAATTGGCTTCTTAAGAGATCGCACGCAGCACGTTCTCGCGATCAGCGATTGCATTGACATAGTCTACCGGACACCGGTAAAATTAACGGGAGACCGCGATGGTCACATCACAAAGCAGGATTAGAACCTGTGACGCTGGCACAATGAATCAAGTGCTTTGCACAGCGACTACTCCATTGTGCTATGGGATCGCTGTTTAATGTAGTGCTCGGTGTTCTATCAATTATGACAGTCTCGTGACGCTGGCCGTAAACCAAAGGCCCTCCTTCTCGTAAAAAAATATTTTTATTTCTCTGGCTGTTGCAATTGATATCAGTGGTTAATATGAGTGCCCTCAGTAAACAGCGCAACAAAAAGACAGCAAACAGTTAGAAACAGTCACGCAATTGGCTTCTTAAGAGATCGCACGCACGCACGCACGTTCTCGCGATCAGCGATTGCACTGACATAGGCTACCGACACCGGTAAAATAAACTGGAGACCGCGGTGGTCACGTCACGAAGCAGGATTAGAATCTGTGACTCTGGCACAATGCTTCAAGTGCTTTGCACAGCGACTACTCCATTGTGCTATTTGATCGCTGTTTAATGTAGTGCTCGGTGTTCTATCAATTATGACAGTCTCGTGACGCTGGCCGTAGCGTTTGTAAACCAAAGGCCCTCCTTCTCATAAAAAAATATTTTTATTTCTCTGGCTGTTGCAATTGATATCAGTGGTTAATATGAGTGCCCTCAGTAAACAGCGCAACAAAAAGACAGCAAACAGTTAGAAACAGTCACGCAATTGGCTTCTTAAGAGATAGCACGCACGCATGTTCTCGCGATCAGCGATTGCACTGACATAGTCTACCGGACACCGGTAAAATTAACGGGAGACCGTGGTGGTCACATCACGAAGCAGGATTAGAACCTGTGACGCTGGCACAATGAATCAAGTGCTTTGCACAGCGACTACTCCATTGTGCTATGGGATCGCTGTTTAATGTAGTGCTCGGTGTTCTATCAATTATGACAGTCTCGTGACGCTGGCCGTAACGTTTGTAAACCAAAGGCCCTCCTTCTCGTAAAAAAATATTTTTATTTCTCTGGCTGTTGCAATTGATATCAGTGGTTAATATGAGTGCCCTCAGTAAACAGCGCAACAAAAAGACAGCAAACAGTTAGAAACAGTCACGCAATTGGCTTCTTAAGAGATCGCACGCACGTTCTCGCGATCAGCGATTGCACTGACATAGTCTACCGGACACCGGTAAAATTAACGGGAGACCGTGGTGGTCACATCACGACGCAGGATTAGAACCTGTGACGCTGGCACAATGAATCAAGTGCTTTGCACAGCGACTACTCCATTGTGCTATGGGATCGCTGTTTAATGTAGTGCTCGGTGTTCTATCAATTATGACAGTCTCAGTGACGCTGGCCGTAACGTTTGTAAACCAAAGGCCCTCCTTCTCGTAAAAAAATATTTTTATTTCTCTGGCTGTTGCAATTGATATCAGTGGTTAATATGAGTGCCCTCAGTAAACAGCGCAACAAAAATACAGCAAACAGTTAGAAACAGTCACGCAATTGGCTTCTTAAGAGATCGCACGCACGCACGTTCTCGCGATCAGCGATTGCACTGACATAGTCTACCGGACACCGGTAAAATTAACGGGAGACCGTGGTGGTCACATCACGAAGCAGGATTAGAACCTGTGACGCTGGCACAATGAATCAAGTGCTTTGCACAGCGACTACTCCATTGTGCTATGGGATCGCTGTTTAATGTAGTGCTCGGTGTTCTATCAATTATGACAGTCTCGTGACGCTGGCCGTAGCGTTTGTAAACCAAAGGCCCTCCTTCTCATAAAAAAATATTTTTATTTCTCTGGCTGTTGCAATTGATATCAGTGGTTAATATGAGTGCCCTCAGTAAACAGCGCAACAAAAAGACAGCAAACAGTTAGAAACAGTCACGCAATTGGCTTCTTAAGAGATCGCACGCACGCACGTTCTCGCGATCAGCGATTGCACTGACATAGTCTACCGGACACCGGTAAAATTAACGGAAGACCGTGGTGGTCACATCACGACGCAGGATTAGAACCTGTGACGCTGGCACAATGAATCAAGTGCTTTGCACAGCGACTACTCCATTGTGCTATGGGATCGCTGTTTAATGTAGTGCTCGGTGTTCTATCAATTATGACAGTCTCGTGACGCTGGCCGTAACGTTTGTAAACCAAAGGCCCTCCTTCTCGTAAAAAAATATTTTTATTTCTCTGGCTGTTGCAATTGATATCAGTGGTTAATATGAGTGCCCTCAGTAAACAGCGCAACAAAAAGACAGCAAACAGTTAGAAACAGTCACGCAATTGGCTTCTTAAGAGATCGCACGCACGCACGCACGCACGTTCTCGCGATCAGCGATTGCACTGAAATAGGCTACCGACACCGGTAAAATAAACTGGAGACCGCAGTGGTCACGTCACGAAGCAGGATTAGAACCTGTGAAGCTGGCACAATGAATCAAGTGCTTTGCACAGCGACTACTCCATTGTGCTATGGGATCGCTGTTTAATGTAGTGCTCGGTGTTCTATCAATTATGACAGTCTCGTGACGCTGGCCGTAACGTTTGTAAACCAAAGGCCCTCCTTCTCGTAAAAAAATATTTTTATTTCTCTGGCTGTTGCAATTGATATCAGTGGTTAATATGAGTGCCCTCAGTAAACAGCGCAACAAAAAGACAGCAAACAGTTAGAAACAGTCACGCAATTGGCTTCTTAAGAGATCGCACGCACGCACGTTCTCGCGATCAGCGATTGCACTGACATAGTCTACCGGACACCGGTAAAATTAACGGGAGACCGTGGTGGTCACATCACGAAGCAGGATTAGAACCTGTGACGCTGGCACAATGAATCAAGTGCTTTGCACAGCGACTACTCCATTGTGCTATGGGATCGCTGTTTAATGTAGTGCTCGGTGTTCTATCAATTATGACAGTCTCGTGACGCTGGCCGTAACGTTTGTAAACCAAAGGCCCTCCTTCTCGTAAAAAAATATTTTTATTTCTCTGGCTGTTGCAATTGATATCAGTGGTTAATATGAGTGCCCTCAGTAAACAGCGCAACAAAAAGACAGCAAACAGTTAGAAACAGTCACGCAATTGGCTTCTTAAGAGATCGCACGCACGCACGTTCTCGCGATCAGCGATTGCACTGACATAGTCTACCGGACACCGGTAAAATTAACGGGAGACCGTGGTGGTCACATCACGACGCAGGATTAGAACCTGTGACGCTGGCACAATGAATCAAGTGCTTTGCACAGCGACTACTCCATTGTGCTATGGGATCGCTGTTTAATGTAGTGCTCGGTGTTCTATCAATTATGACAGTCTCGTGACGCTGGCCGTAACGTTTGTAAACCAAAGGCCCTCCTTCTCGTAAAAATTTTTTTTTATTTCTCTGGCTGTTGCAATTGATATCAGTGGTTAATATGAGTGCCCTCAGTAAACAGCGCAACAAAAATACAGCAAACAGTTAGAAACAGTCACGCAATTGGCTTCTTAAGAGATCGCACGCAGCACGTTCTCGCGATCAGCGATTGCACTGACATAGTCTACCGGACACCGGTAAAATTAACGGGAGACCGTGGTGGTCACATCACGAAGCAGGATTAGAACCTGTGACGCTGGCACAATGAATCAAGTGCTTTGCACAGCGACTACTCCATTGTGCTAAGGGATCGCTGTTTAATGTAGTGCTCGGTGTTCTATCAATTATGACAGTCTCGTGACGCTGGCCGTAACGTTTGTAAACCAAAGGCCCTCCTTCTCGTAAAAAAATATTTTTATTTCTCTGGCTGTTGCAATTGATATCAGTGGTTAATATGAGTGCCCTCAGTAAACAGCGCAACAAAAAGACAGCAAACAGTTAGAAACAGTCACGCAATTGGCTTCTTAAGAGATCGCACGCACGCACGTTCTCGCGATCAGCGATTGCACTGACATAGTCTACCGGACACCGGTAAAATTAACGGGAGACCGTGGTGGTCACATCACGACGCAGGATTAGAACCTGTGACGCTGGCACAATGAATCAAGTGCTTTGCACAGCGACTACTCCATTGTGCTATGGGATCGCTGTTTAATGTAGTGCTCGGTGTTCTATCAATTATGACAGTCTCGTGACGCTGGCCGTAACGTTTGTAAACCAAAGGCCCTCCTTCTCGTAAAAAAATATTTTTATTTCTCTGGCTGTTGCAATTGATATCAGTGGTTAATATGAGTGCCCTCAGTAAACAGCGCAACAAAAATACAGCAAACAGTTAGAAACAGTCACGCAATTGGCTTCTTAAGAGATCGCACGCAGCACGTTCTCGCGATCAGCGATTGCACTGACATAGTCTACCGGACACCGGTAAAATTAACGGGAGACCGTGGTGGTCACATCACGACGCAGGATTAGAACCTGTGACGCTGGCACAATGAATCAAGTGCTTTGCACAGCGACTACTCCATTGTGCTATGGGATCGCTGTTTAATGTAGTGCTCGGTGTTCTATCAATTATGACAGTCTCGTGACGCTGGCCGTAACGTTTGTAAACCAAAGGCCCTCCTTCTCGTAAAAAAATATTTTTATTTCTCTGGCTGTTGCAATTGATATCAGTGGTTAATATGAGTGCCCTCAGTAAACAGCGCAACAAAAATACAGCAAACAGTTAGAAACAGTCACGCAATTGGCTTCTTAAGAGATCGCACGCAGCACGTTCTCGCGATCAGCGATTGCACTGACATAGTCTACCGGACACCGGTAAAATTAACGGGAGACCGTGGTGGTCACATCACGAAGCAGGATTAGAACCTGTGACGCTGGCACAATGAATCAAGTGCTTTGCACAGCGACTACTCCATTGTGCTATGGGATCGCTGTTTAATGTAGTGCTCGGTGTTCTATCAATTATGACAGTCTCGTGACGCTGGCCGTAACGTTTGTAAACCAAAGGCCCTCCTTCTCGTAAAAAAATATTTTTATTTCTCTGGCTGTTGCAATTGATATCAGTGGTTAATATGAGTGCCCTCAGTAAACAGCGCAACAAAAAGACAGCAAACAGTTAGAAACAGTCACGCAATTGGCTTCTTAAGAGATCGCACGCACGCACGCACGCACGTTCTCGCGATCAGCGATTGCACTGAAATAGGCTACCGACACCGGTAAAATAAACTGGAGACCGCGGTGGTCACGTCACAAAGCAGGATTAGAATCTGTGACTCTGGCACAATGCTTCAAGTGCTTTGCACAGCGACTACTCCATTGTGCTATTTGATCGCTGTTTAATGTAGTGCTCGGTGTTCTATCAATTATGACAGTCTCGTGACGCTGGCCGTAGCGTTTGTAAACCAAAGGCCCTCCTTCTCATAAAAAAATATTTTTATTTCTCTGGCTGTTGCAATTGATATCAGTGGTTAATATGAGTGCCCTCAGTAAACAGCGCAACAAAAAGACAGCAAACAGTTAGAAACAGTCACGCAATTGGCTTCTTAAGAGATCGCACGCACGCACGCACGCACGTTCTCGCGATCAGCGATTGCACTGAAATAGGCTACCGACACCGGTAAAATAAACTGGAGACCGCGGTGGTCACGTCACGAAGCAGGATTAGAATCTGTGACTCTGGCACAATGCTTCAAGTGCTTTGCACAGCGACTACTCCATTGTGCTATTTGATCGCTGTTTAATGTAGTGCTCGGTGTTCTATCAATTATGACAGTCTCGTGACGCTGGCCGTAGCGTTTGTAAACCAAAGGCCCTCCTTCTCATAAAAAAATATTTTTATTTCTCTGGCTGTTGCAATTGATATCAGTGGTTAATATGAGTGCCCTCAGTAAACAGCGCAACAAAAAGACAGCAAACAGTTAGAAACAGTCACGCAATTGGCTTCTTAAGAGATCGCACGCACGCACGCACGCACGTTCTCGCGATCAGCGATTGCACTGAAATAGGCTACCGACACCGGTAAAATAAACTGGAGACCGCGGTGGTCACGTCACGAAGCAGGATTAGAATCTGTGACTCTGGCACAATGCTTCAAGTGCTTTGCACAGCGACTACTCCATTGTGCTATTTGATCGCTGTTTAATGTAGTGCTCGGTGTTCTATCAATTATGACAGTCTCGTGACGCTGGCCGTAGCGTTTGTAAACCAAAGGCACTCCTTCTCATAAAAAAATATTTTTATTTCTCTGGCTGTTGCAATTGATATCAGTGGTTAATATGAGTGCCCTCAGTAAACAGCGCAACAAAAAGACAGCAAACAGTTAGAAACAGTCACGCAATTGGCTTCTTAAGAGATCGCACGCACGCACGTTCTCGCGATCAGCGATTGCACTGACATAGTCTACCGGACACCGGTAAAATTAACGGGAGACCGTGGTGGTCACATCACGAAGCAGGATTAGAACCTGTGACGCTGGCACAATGAATCAAGTGCTTTGCACAGCGACTACTCCATTGTGCTATGGGATCGCTGTTTAATGTAGTGCTCGGTGTTCTATCAATTATGACAGTCTCGTGACGCTGGCCGTAGCGTTTGTAAACCAAAGGCACTCCTTCTCGTAAAAAAATATTTTTATTTCTCTGGCTGTTGCAATTGATATCAGTGGTTAATATGAGTGCCCTCAGTAAACAGCGCAACAAAAATACAGCAAACAGTTAGAAACAGTCACGCAATTGGCTTCTTAAGAGATCGCACGCAGCACGTTCTCGCGATCAGCGATTGCACTGACATAGTCTACCGGACACCGGTAAAATTAACGGGAGACCGTGGTGGTCACATCACGAAGCAGGATTAGAACCTGTGACGCTGGCACAATGAATCAAGTGCTTTGCACAGCGACTACTCCATTGTGCTATGGGATCGCTGTTTAATGTAGTGCTCGGTGTTCTATCAATTATGACAGTCTCGTGACGCTGGCCGTAACGTTTGTAAACCAAAGGCCCTCCTTCTCGTAAAAAAATATTTTTATTTCTCTGGCTGTTGCAATTGATATCAGTGGTTAATATGAGTGCCCTCAGTAAACAGCGCAACAAAAAGACAGCAAACAGTTAGAAACAGTCACGCAATTGGCTTCTTAAGAGATCGCACGCACGCACGCACGCACGTTCTCGCGATCAGCGATTGCACTGAAATAGGCTACCGACACCGGTAAAATAAACTGGAGACCGCGGTGGTCACGTCACGAAGCAGGATTAGAATCTGTGACTCTGGCACAATGCTTCAAGTGCTTTGCACAGCGACTACTCCATTGTGCTATGGGATCGCTGTTTAATGTAGTGCTCGGTGTTCTATCAATTATGACAGTCTCGTGACGCTGGCCATAGCGTTTGTAAACCAAAGGCCCTCCTTCTCGTAAAAAAATATTTTTATTTCTCTGGCTGTTGCAATTGATATCAGTGGTTAATATGAGTGCCCTCAGTAAACAGCGCAACAAAAAGACAGCAAACAGTTAGAAACAGTCATGCAATTGGCTTCTTAAGAGATCGCACGCACGCACGTTCTCGCGATCAGCGATTGCACTGACATAGTCTACCGGACACCGGTAAAATTAACGGGAGACCGTGGTGGTCACATCACGAAGCAGGATTAGAACCTGTGACGCTGGCACAATGAATCAAGTGCTTTGCACAGCGACTACTCCATTGTGCTATGGGATCGCTGTTTAATGTAGTGCTCGGTGTTCTATCAATTATGACAGTCTCGTGACGCTGGCCGTAACGTTTGTAAACCAAAGGCCCTCCTTCTCGTAAAAAAATATTTTTATTTCTCTGGCTGTTGCAATTGATATCAGTGGTTAATATGAGTGCCCTCAGTAAACAGCGCAACAAAAAGACAGCAAACAGTTAGAAACAGTCACGCAATTGGCTTCTTAAGAGATCGCACGCACGCACGTTCTCGCGATCAGCGATTGCACTGACATAGTCTACCGGACACCGGTAAAATTAACGGGAGACCGTGGTGGTCACATCACGAAGCAGGATTAGAACCTGTGACGCTGGCACAATGAATCAAGTGCTTTGCACAGCGACTACTCCATTGTGCTATGGGATCGCTGTTTAATGTAGTGCTCGGTGTTCTATCAATTATGACAGTCTCGTGACGCTGGCCATAGCGTTTGTAAACCAAAGGCCCTCCTTCTCGTAAAAAAATATTTTTATTTCTCTGGCTGTTGCAATTGATATCAGTGGTTAATATGAGTGCCCTCAGTAAACAGCGCAACAAAAAGACAGCAAACAGTTAGAAACAGTCACGCAAATTGGCTTCTTAAGAGATCGCACGCACGCACGCACGTTCTCGCGATCAGCGATTGCACTGACATAGGCTACCGACACCGGTAAAATAAACTGGAGACCGCGGTGGTCACGTCACGAAGCAGGATTAGAATCTGTGACTCTGGCACAATGCTTCAAGTGCTTTGCACAGCGACTACTCCATTGTGCTATTTGATCGCTGTTTAATGTAGTGCTCGGTGTTCTATCAATTATGACAGTCTCGTGACGCTGGCCGTAGCGTTTGTAAACCAAAGGCCCTCCTTCTCATAAAAAAATATTTTTATTTCTCTGGCTGTTGCAATTGATATCAGTGGTTAATATGAGTGCCCTCAGTAAACAGCGCAACAAAAAGACAGCAAACAGTTAGAAACAGTCACGCAATTGGCTTCTTAAGAGATCGCACGCACGCACGTTCTCACGATCAGCGATTGCACTGACATAGTCTACCGGACACCGGTAAAATTAACGGGAGACCGTGGTGGTCACATCACGAAGCAGGATTAGAACCTGTGACGCTGGCACAATGAATCAAGTGCTTTGCACAGCGACTACTCCATTGTGCTATGGGATCGCTGTTTAATGTAGTGCTCGGTGTTCTATCAATTATGACAGTCTCGTGACGCTGGCCGTAGCGTTTGTAAACCAAAGGCCCTCCTTCTCATAAAAAAATATTTTTATTTCTCTGGCTGTTGCAATTGATATCAGTGGTTAATATGAGTGCCCTCAGTAAACAGCGCAACAAAAAGACAGCAAACAGTTAGAAACAGTCACGCAATTGGCTTCTTAAGAGATCGCACGCACGCACGTTCTCGCGATCAGCGATTGCACTGACATAGTCTACCGGACACCGGTAAAATTAACGGAAGACCGTGGTGGTCACATCACGACGCAGGATTAGAACCTGTGACGCTGGCACAATGAATCAAGTGCTTTGCACAGCGACTACTCCATTGTGCTATGGGATCGCTGTTTAATGTAGTGCTCGGTGTTCTATCAATTATGACAGTCTCGTGACGCTGGCCGTAACGTTTGTAAACCAAAGGCCCTCCTTCTCGTAAAAAAATATTTTTATTTCTCTGGCTGTTGCAATTGATATCAGTGGTTAATATGAGTGCCCTCAGTAAACAGCGCAACAAAAAGACAGCAAACAGTTAGAAACAGTCACGCAATTGGCTTCTTAAGAGATCGCACGCACGCACGCACGTTCTCGCGATCAGCGATTGCACTGAAATAGGCTACCGACACCGGTAAAATAAACTGGAGACCGCGGTGGTCACGTCACGAAGCAGGATTAGAATCTGTGACTCTGGCACAATGCTTCAAGTGCTTTGCACAGCGACTACTCCATTGTGCTATTTGATCGCTGTTTAATGTAGTGCTCGGTGTTCTATCAATTATGACAGTCTCGTGACGCTGGCCGTAGCGTTTGTAAACCAAAGGCCCTCCTTCTCATAAAAAAATATTTTTATTTCTCTGGCTGTTGCAATTGATATCAGTGGTTAATATGAGTGCCCTCAGTAAACAGCGCAACAAAAAGACAGCAAACAGTTAGAAACAGTCACGCAATTGGCTTCTTAAGAGATCGCACGCACGCACGCACGCACGTTCTCGCGATCAGCGATTGCACTGAAATAGGCTACCGACACCGGTAAAATAAACTGGAGACCGCAGTGGTCACGTCACGAAGCAGGATTAGAACCTGTGAAGCTGGCACAATGAATCAAGTGCTTTGCACAGCGACTACTCCATTGTGCTATGGGATCGCTGTTTAATGTAGTGCTCGGTGTTCTATCAATTATGACAGTCTCGTGACGCTGGCCGTAACGTTTGTAAACCAAAGGCCCTCCTTCTCGTAAAAAAATATTTTTATTTCTCTGGCTGTTGCAATTGATATCAGTGGTTAATATGAGTGCCCTCAGTAAACAGCGCAACAAAAAGACAGCAAACAGTTAGAAACAGTCACGCAATTGGCTTCTTAAGAGATCGCACGCACGCACGTTCTCGCGATCAGCGATTGCACTGACATAGTCTACCGGACACCGGTAAAATTAACGGGAGACCGTGGTGGTCACATCACGAAGCAGGATTAGAACCTGTGACGCTGGCACAATGAATCAAGTGCTTTGCACAGCGACTACTCCATTGTGCTATGGGATCGCTGTTTAATGTAGTGCTCGGTGTTCTATCAATTATGACAGTCTCGTGACGCTGGCCGTAACGTTTGTAAACCAAAGGCCCTCCTTCTCGTAAAAAAATATTTTTATTTCTCTGGCTGTTGCAATTGATATCAGTGGTTAATATGAGTGCCCTCAGTAAACAGCGCAACAAAAAGACAGCAAACAGTTAGAAACAGTCACGCAATTGGCTTCTTAAGAGATCGCACGCACGCACGCACGCACGTTCTCGCGATCAGCGATTGCACTGAAATAGGCTACCGACACCGGTAAAATAAACTGGAGACCGCGGTGGTCACGTCACAAAGCAGGATTAGAATCTGTGACTCTGGCACAATGCTTCAAGTGCTTTGCACAGCGACTACTCCATTGTGCTATTTGATCGCTGTTTAATGTAGTGCTCGGTGTTCTATCAATTATGACAGTCTCGTGACGCTGGCCGTAGCGTTTGTAAACCAAAGGCCCTCCTTCTCATAAAAAAATATTTTTATTTCTCTGGCTGTTGCAATTGATATCAGTGGTTAATATGAGTGCCCTCAGTAAACAGCGCAACAAAAAGACAGCAAACAGTTAGAAACAGTCACGCAATTGGCTTCTTAAGAGATCGCACGCACGCACGCACGCACGTTCTCGCGATCAGCGATTGCACTGAAATAGGCTACCGACACCGGTAAAATAAACTGGAGACCGCGGTGGTCACGTCACGAAGCAGGATTAGAATCTGTGACTCTGGCACAATGCTTCAAGTGCTTTGCACAGCGACTACTCCATTGTGCTATTTGATCGCTGTTTAATGTAGTGCTCGGTGTTCTATCAATTATGACAGTCTCGTGACGCTGGCCGTAGCGTTTGTAAACCAAAGGCCCTCCTTCTCATAAAAAAATATTTTTATTTCTCTGGCTGTTGCAATTGATATCAGTGGTTAATATGAGTGCCCTCAGTAAACAGCGCAACAAAAAGACAGCAAACAGTTAGAAACAGTCACGCAATTGGCTTCTTAAGAGATCGCACGCACGCACGCACGCACGTTCTCGCGATCAGCGATTGCACTGAAATAGGCTACCGACACCGGTAAAATAAACTGGAGACCGCGGTGGTCACGTCACGAAGCAGGATTAGAATCTGTGACTCTGGCACAATGCTTCAAGTGCTTTGCACAGCGACTACTCCATTGTGCTATTTGATCGCTGTTTAATGTAGTGCTCGGTGTTCTATCAATTATGACAGTCTCGTGACGCTGGCCGTAGCGTTTGTAAACCAAAGGCACTCCTTCTCATAAAAAAATATTTTTATTTCTCTGGCTGTTGCAATTGATATCAGTGGTTAATATGAGTGCCCTCAGTAAACAGCGCAACAAAAAGACAGCAAACAGTTAGAAACAGTCACGCAATTGGCTTCTTAAGAGATCGCACGCACGCACGTTCTCGCGATCAGCGATTGCACTGACATAGTCTACCGGACACCGGTAAAATTAACGGGAGACCGTGGTGGTCACATCACGAAGCAGGATTAGAACCTGTGACGCTGGCACAATGAATCAAGTGCTTTGCACAGCGACTACTCCATTGTGCTATGGGATCGCTGTTTAATGTAGTGCTCGGTGTTCTATCAATTATGACAGTCTCGTGACGCTGGCCGTAGCGTTTGTAAACCAAAGGCACTCCTTCTCGTAAAAAAATATTTTTATTTCTCTGGCTGTTGCAATTGATATCAGTGGTTAATATGAGTGCCCTCAGTAAACAGCGCAACAAAAATACAGCAAACAGTTAGAAACAGTCACGCAATTAGCTTCTTAAGAGATCGCACGCAGCACGTTCTCGCGATCAGCGATTGCACTGACATAGTCTACCGGACACCGGTAAAATTAACGGGAGACCGTGGTGGTCACATCACGAAGCAGGATTAGAACCTGTGACGCTGGCACAATGAATCAAGTGCTTTGCACAGCGACTACTCCATTGTGCTATGGGATCGCTGTTTAATGTAGTGCTCGGTGTTCTATCAATTATGACAGTCTCGTGACGCTGGCCGTAACGTTTGTAAACCAAAGGCCCTTCTTCTCGTAAAAAAATATTTTTATTTCTCTGGCTGTTGCAATTGATATCAGTGGTTAATATGAGTGCCCTCAGTAAACAGCGCAACAAAAAGACAGCAAACAGTTAGAAACAGTCACGCAATTGGCTTCTTAAGAGATCGCACGCACGCACGCACGCACGTTCTCGCGATCAGCGATTGCACTGAAATAGGCTACCGACACCGGTAAAATAAACTGGAGACCGCGGTGGTCACGTCACGAAGCAGGATTAGAATCTGTGACTCTGGCACAATGCTTCAAGTGCTTTGCACAGCGACTACTCCATTGTGCTATTTGATCGCTGTTTAATGTAGTGCTCGGTGTTCTATCAATTATGACAGTCTCGTGACGCTGGCCGTAGCGTTTGTAAACCAAAGGCCCTCCTTCTCATAAAAAAATATTTTTATTTCTCTGGCTGTTGCAATTGATATCAGTGGTTAATATGAGTGCCCTCAGTAAACAGCGCAACAAAAAGACAGCAAACAGTTAGAAACAGTCACGCAATTGGCTTCTTAAGAGATCGCACGCACGCACGCACGCACGTTCTCGCGATCAGCGATTGCACTGAAATAGGCTACCGACACCGGTAAAATAAACTGGAGACCGCGGTGGTCACGTCACGAAGCAGGATTAGAATCTGTGACTCTGGCACAATGCTTCAAGTGCTTTGCACAGCGACTACTCCATTGTGCTATTTGATCGCTGTTTAATGTAGTGCTCGGTGTTCTATCAATTATGACAGTCTCGTGACGCTGGCCGTAGCGTTTGTAAACCAAAGGCCCTCCTTCTCATAAAAAAATATTTTTATTTCTCTGGCTGTTGCAATTGATATCAGTGGTTAATATGAGTGCCCTCAGTAAACAGCGCAACAAAAAGACAGCAAACAGTTAGAAACAGTCACGCAATTGGCTTCTTAAGAGATCGCACGCACGCACGCACGCACGTTCTCGCGATCAGCGATTGCACTGAAATAGGCTACCGACACCGGTAAAATAAACTGGAGACCGCGGTGGTCACGTCACGAAGCAGGATTAGAACCTGTGAAGCTGGCACAATGAATCAAGTGCTTTGCACAGCGACTACTCCATTGTGCTATGGGATCGCTGTTTAATGTAGTGCTCGGTGTTCTATCAATTATGACAGTCTCGTGACGCTGGCCGTAACGTTTGTAAACCAAAGGCCCTCCTTCTCGTAAAAAAATATTTTTATTTCTCTGGCTGTTGCAATTGATATCAGTGGTTAATATGAGTGCCCTCAGTAAACAGCGCAACAAAAAGACAGCAAACAGTTAGAAACAGTCACGCAATTGGCTTCTTAAGAGATCGCACGCACACACGCACGCACGTTCTCGCGATCAGCGATTGCACTGAAATAGGCTACCGACACCGGTAAAATAAACTGGAGACCGCGGTGGTCACGTCACGAAGCAGGATTAGAATCTGTGACTCTGGCACAATGCTTCAAGTGCTTTGCACAGCGACTACTCCATTGTGCTATTTGGTCGCTGTTTAATGTAGTGCTCGGTGTTCTATCAATTATGACAGTCTCGTGACGCTGGCCGTAGCGTTTGTAAACCAAAGGCACTCCTTCTCATAAAAAAATATTTTTATTTCTCTGGCTGTTGCAATTGATATCAGTGGTTAATATGAGTGCCCTCAGTAAACAGCGCAACAAAAAGACAGCAAACAGTTAGAAACAGTCACGCAATTGGCTTCTTAAGAGATCGCACGCACGCACGTTCTCGCGATCAGCGATTGCACTGACATAGTCTACCGGACACCGGTAAAATTAACGGGAGACCGTGGTGGTCACATCACGAAGCAGGATTAGAACCTGTGACGCTGGCACAATGAATCAAGTGCTTTGCACAGCGACTACTCCATTGTGCTATGGGATCGCTGTTTAATGTAGTGCTCGGTGTTCTATCAATTATGACAGTCTCGTGACGCTGGCCGTAACGTTTGTAAACCAAAGGCCCTCCTTCTCGTAAAAAAATATTTTTATTTCTCTGGCTGTTGCAATTGATATCAGTGGTTAATATGAGTGCCCTCAGTAAACAGCGCAACAAAAAGACAGCAAACAGTTAGAAACAGTCACGCAATTGGCTTCTTAAGAGATCGCACGCACGCACGTTCTCGCGATCAGCGATTGCACTGACATAGTCTACCGGACACCGGTAAAATTAACGGGAGACCGTGGTGGTCACATCACGACGCAGGATTAGAACCTGTGACGCTGGCACAATGAATCAAGTGCTTTGCACAGCGACTACTCCATTGTGCTATGGGATCGCTGTTTAATGTAGTGCTCGGTGTTCTATCAATTATGACAGTCTCGTGACGCTGGCCGTAACGTTTGTAAACCAAAGGCCCTCCTTCTCGTAAAAAAATATTTTTATTTCTCTGGCTGTTGCAATTGATATCAGTGGTTAATATGAGTGCCCTCAGTAAACAGCGCAACAAAAATACAGCAAACAGTTAGAAACAGTCACGCAATTGGCTTCTTAAGAGATCGCACGCAGCACGTTCTCGCGATCAGCGATTGCACTGACATAGTCTACCGGACACCGGTAAAATTAACGGGAGACCGTGGTGGTCACATCACGAAGCAGGATTAGAACCTGTGACGCTGGCACAATGAATCAAGTGCTTTGCACAGCGACTACTCCATTGTGCTATGGGATCGCTGTTTAATGTAGTGCTCGGTGTTCTATCAATTATGACAGTCTCGTGACGCTGGCCGTAACGTTTGTAAACCAAAGGCCCTCCTTCTCGTAAAAAAATATTTTTATTTCTCTGGCTGTTGCAATTGATATCAGTGGTTAATATGAGTGCCCTCAGTAAACAGCGCAACAAAAAGACAGCAAACAGTTAGAAACAGTCACGCAATTGGCTTCTTAAGAGATCGCACGCACGCACGTTCTCGCGATCAGCGATTGCACTGACATAGTCTACCGGACACCGGTAAAATTAACGGGAGACCGTGGTGGTCACATCACGACGCAGGATTAGAACCTGTGACGCTGGCACAATGAATCAAGTGCTTTGCACAGCGACTACTCCATTGTGCTATGGGATCGCTGTTTAATGTAGTGCTCGGTGTTCTATCAATTATGACAGTCTCGTGACGCTGGCCGTAACGTTTGTAAACCAAAGGCCCTCCTTCTCGTAAAAAAATATTTTTATTTCTCTGGCTGTTGCAATTGATATCAGTGGTTAATATGAGTGCCCTCAGTAAACAGCGCAACAAAAATACAGCAAACAGTTAGAAACAGTCACGCAATTGGCTTCTTAAGAGATCGCACGCAGCACGTTCTCGCGATCAGCGATTGCACTGACATAGTCTACCGGACACCGGTAAAATTAACGGGAGACCGTGGTGGTCACATCACGAAGCAGGATTAGAACCTGTGACGCTGGCACAATGAATCAAGTGCTTTGCACAGCGACTACTCCATTGTGCTATGGGATCGCTGTTTAATGTAGTGCTCGGTGTTCTATCAATTATGACAGTCTCGTGACGCTGGCCGTAACGTTTGTAAACCAAAGGCCCTCCTTCTCGTAAAAAAATATTTTTATTTCTCTGGCTGTTGCAATTGATATCAGTGGTTAATATGAGTGCCCTCAGTAAACAGCGCAACAAAAAGACAGCAAACAGTTAGAAACAGTCACGCAATTGGCTTCTTAAGAGATCGCACGCACGCACGTTCTCGCGATCAGCGATTGCACTGACATAGTCTACCGGACACCGGTAAAATTAACGGGAGACCGTGGTGGTCACATCACGACGCAGGATTAGAACCTGTGACGCTGGCACAATGAATCAAGTGCTTTGCACAGCGACTACTCCATTGTGCTATGGGATCGCTGTTTAATGTAGTGCTCAGTGTTCTATCAATTATGACAGTCTCGTGACGCTGGCCGTAACGTTTGTAAACCAAAGGCCCTCCTTCTCGTAAAAAAATATTTTTATTTCTCTGGCTGTTGCAATTGATATCAGTGGTTAATATGAGTGCCCTCAGTAAACAGCGCAACAAAAAGACAGCAAACAGTTAGAAACAGTAACGCAATTGGCTTCTTAAGAGATCGCACGCACGCACGCACGCACGTTCTCGCGATCAGCGATTGCACTGAAATAGGCTACCTACACCGGTAAAATAAACTGGAGACCGCGGTGGTCACGTCACGAAGCAGGATTAGAATCTGTGACTCTGGCACAATGCTTCAAGTGCTTTGCACAGCGACTACTCCATTGTGCTATTTGATCGCTGTTTAATGTAGTGCTCGGTGTTCTATTAATTATGACAGTCTCGTGACGCTGGCCGTAGCGTTTGTAAACCAAAGGCCCTCCTTCTCATAAAAAAATATTTTTATTTCTCTGGCTGTTGCAATTGATATCAGTGGTTAATATGAGTGCCCTCAGTAAACAGCGCAACAAAAAGACAGCAAACAGTTAGAAACAGTCACGCAATTGGCTTCTTAAGAGATCGCACGCACGCACGTTCTCGCGATCAGCGATTGCACTGACATAGTCTACCGGACACCGGTAAAATTAACGGGAGACCGTGGTGGTCACATCACGACGCAGGATTAGAACCTGTGACGCTGGCACAATGAATCAAGTGCTTTGCACAGCGACTACTCCATTGTGCTATGGGATCGCTGTTTAATGTAGTGCTCGGTGTTCTATCAATTATGACAGTCTCGTGACGCTGGCCGTAACGTTTGTAAACCAAAGGCCCTCCTTCTCGTAAAAAAATATTTTTATTTCTCTGGCTGTTGCAATTGATATCAGTGGTTAATATGAGTGCCCTCAGTAAACAGCGCAACAAAAATACAGCAAACAGTTAGAAACAGTCACGCAATTGGCTTCTTAAGAGATCGCACGCAGCACGTTCTCGCGATCAGCGATTGCACTGACATAGTCTACCGGACACCGGTAAAATTAACGGGAGACCGTGGTGGTCACATCACGAAGCAGGATTAGAACCTGTGACGCTGGCACAATGAATCAAGTGCTTTGCA
This sequence comes from Alosa sapidissima, assembly GCF_018492685.1. Classification (NCBI taxonomy): domain Eukaryota; kingdom Metazoa; phylum Chordata; class Actinopteri; order Clupeiformes; family Clupeidae; genus Alosa; species Alosa sapidissima. Next base: position 34,772,048 of record NC_055972.1, read on the forward strand.
CAGCGACTACTCCATTGTGCTATGGGATCGCTGTTTAATGTAGTGCTCGGTGTTCTATCAATTATGACAGTCTCGTGACGCTGGCCGTAACGTTTGTAAACCAAAGGCCCTCCTTCTCGTAAAAAAATATTTTTATTTCTCTGGCTGTTGCAATTGATATCAGTGGTTAATATGAGTGCCCTCAGTAAACAGCGCAACAAAAAGACAGCAAACAGTTAGAAACAGTCACGCAATTGGCTTCTTAAGAGATCGCACGCACGCACGTTCTCGCGATCAGCGATTGCACTGACATAGTCTACCGGACACCGGTAAAATTAACGGGAGACCGTGGTGGTCACATCACGACGCAGGATTAGAACCTGTGACGCTGGCACAATGAATCAAGTGCTTTGCACAGCGACTACTCCATTGTGCTATGGGATCGCTGTTTAATGTAGTGCTCGGTGTTCTATCAATTATGACAGTCTCGTGACGCTGGCCGTAACGTTTGTAAACCAAAGGCCCTCCTTCTCGTAAAAAAATATTTTTATTTCTCTGGCTGTTGCAATTGATATCAGTGGTTAATATGAGTGCCCTCAGTAAACAGCGCAACAAAAATACAGCAAACAGTTAGAAACAGTCACGCAATTGGCTTCTTAAGAGATCGCACGCAGCACGTTCTCGCGATCAGCGATTGCACTGACATAGTCTACCGGACACCGGTAAAATTAACGGGAGACCGTGGTGGTCACATCACGAAGCAGGATTAGAACCTGTGACGCTGGCACAATGAATCAAGTGCTTTGCACAGCGACTACTCCATTGTGCTATGGGATCGCTGTTTAATGTAGTGCTCGGTGTTCTATCAATTATGACAGTCTCGTGACGCTGGCCGTAACGTTTGTAAACCAAAGGCCCTCCTTCTCGTAAAAAAATATTTTTATTTCTCTGGCTGTTGCAATTGATATCAGTGGTTAATATGAGTGCCCTCAGTAAACAGCGCAACAAAAAGACAGCAAACAGTTAGAAACAGTCACGCAATTGGCTTCTTAAGAGATCGCACGCACGCACGCACGTTCTCGCGATCAGCGATTGCACTGAAATAGGCTACCTACACCGGTAAAATAAACTGGAGACCGCGGTGGTCACGTCACGAAGCAGGATTAGAATCTGTGACTCTGGCACAATGCTTCAAGTGCTTTGCACAGCGACTACTCCATTGTGCTATTTGATCGCTGTTTAATGTAGTGCTCGGTGTTCTATCAATTATGACAGTCTCGTGACGCTGGCCGTAGCGTTTGTAAACCAAAGGCCCTCCTTCTCATAAAAAAATATTTTTATTTCTCTGGCTGTTGCAATTGATATCAGTGGTTAATATGAGTGCCCTCAGTAAACAGCGCAACAAAAAGACAGCAAACAGTTAGAAACAGTCACGCAATTGGCTTCTTAAGAGATCGCACGCACGCACGCACGCACGTTCTCGCGATCAGCGATTGCACTGAAATAGGCTACCGACACCGGTAAAATAAACTGGAGACCGCGGTGGTCACGTCACGAAGCAGGATTAGAATCTGTGACTCTGGCACAATGCTTCAAGTGCTTTGCACAGCGACTACTCCATTGTGCTATTTGATCGCTGTTTAATGTAGTGCTCGGTGTTCTATCAATTATGACAGTCTCGTGACGCTGGCCGTAGCGTTTGTAAACCAAAGGCCCTCCTTCTCATAAAAAAATATTTTTATTTCTCTGGCTGTTGCAATTGATATCAGTGGTTAATATGAGTGCCCTAAGTAAACAGCGCAACAAAAAGACAGCAAACAGTTAGAAACAGTCACACAATTGGCTTCTTAAGAGATCGCACGCACGCACGTTCTCGCGATCAGCGATTGCACTGACATAGTCTACCGGACACCGGTAAAATTAACGGGAGACCGTGGTGGTCACATCACGAAGCAGGATTAGAACCTGTGACGCTGGCACAATGAATCAAGTGCTTTGCACAGCGACTACTCCATTGTGCTATGGGATCGCTGTTTAATGTAGTGCTCGGTGTTCTATCAATTATGACAGTCTCGTGACGCTGGCCGTAACGTTTGTAAACCAAAGGCCCTCCTTCTCGTAAAAAAATATTTTTATTTCTCTGGCTGTTGCAATTGATATCAGTGGTTAATATGAGTGCCCTCAGTAAACAGCGCAACAAAAAGACAGCAAACAGTTAGAAACAGTCACGCAATTGGCTTCTTAAGAGATCGCACGCAGCACGTTCTCGCGATCAGCGATTGCATTGACATAGTCTACCGGACACCGGTAAAATTAACGGGAGACCGTGGTGGTCACATCATGAAGCAGGATTAGAACCTGTGACGCTGGCACAATGAATCAAGTGCTTTGCACAGCGACTACTCCATTGTGCAATGGGATCGCTGTTTAATGTAGTGCTCGGTGTTCTATCAATTATGACAGTCTCGTGACGCTGGCCTTAGCGTTTGTAAACCAAAGGCCCTCCTTCTCATAAAAAAATATTTTTATTTCTCTGGCTGTTGCAATTGATATCAGTGGTTAATATGAGTGCCCTCAGTAAACAGCGCAACAAAAAGACAGCAAACAGTTAGAAACAGTCACGCAATTGGCTTCTTAAGAGATCGCACGCACGCACGCACGTTCTCGCGATCAGCGATTGCACTGACATAGGCTACCGACACCGGTAAAATAAACTGGAGACCGCGGTGGTCACGTCACGAAGCAGGATTAGAATCTGTGACTCTGGCACAATGCTTCAAGTGCTTTGCACAGCGACTACTCCATTGTGCTATTTGATCGCTGTTTAATGTAGTGCTCGGTGTTCTATCAATTATGACAGTCTCGTGACGCTGGCCGTAGCGTTTGTAAACCAAAGGCCCTCCTTCTCATAAAAAAATATTTTTATTTCTCTGGCTGTTGCAATTGATATCAGTGGTTAATATGAGTGCCCTCAGTAAACAGCGCAACAAAAAGACAGCAAACAGTTAGAAACAGTCACGCAATTGGCTTCTTAAGAGATCGCACGCACGCACATTCTCGCGATCAGCGATTGCACTGACATAGTCTACCGGACACCGGTAAAATTAACGGGAGACCGTGGTGGTCACATCACAAAGCAGGATTAGAACCTGTGACGCTGGCACAATGAATCAAGTGCTTTGCACAGCGACTACTCCATTGTGCTATGGGATCGCTGTTTAATGTAGTGCTCGGTGTTCTATCAATTATGACAGTCTCGTGACGCTGGCCGTAACGTTTGTAAACCAAAGGCCCTCCTTCTCGTAAAAAAATATTTTTATTTCTCTGGCTGTTGCAATTGATATCAGTGGTTAATATGAGTGCCCTCAGTAAACAGCGCAACAAAAAGACAGCAAACAGTTAGAAACAGTCACGCAATTGGCTTCTTAAGAGATCGCACGCACGCACGCACGCACGCACGTTCTCGCGATCAGCGATTGCACTGACATAGGCTACCGACACCGGTAAAATAAACTGGAGACCGCGGTGGTCACGTCACGAAGCAGGATTAGAATCTGTGACGCTAGCACAATGCTTCAAGTGCTTTGCACAGCGACTACTCCATTGTGCTATTTGATCGCTGTTTAATGTAGTGCTCGGTGTTCTATCAATTATGACAGTCTCGTGACGCTGGCCGTAGCTTTGTAAACCAAAGGCCCTCCTTCTCGTAAAAAAATATTTTTATTTCTCTGGCTGTTGCAATTGATATCAGTGGTTAATATGAGTGCCCTCAGTAAACAGCGCAACAAAAAGACAGCAAACAGAAACAGTCACGCAATTGGCTTCTTAAGAGATCGCACGCAGCACGTTCTCGCGATCAGCGATTGCATTGACATAGTCTACCGGACACCGGTAAAATTAACGGGAGACCGCGATGGTCACATCACAAAGCAGGATTAGAACCTGTGACGCTGGCACAATGAATCAAGTGCTTTGCACAGCGACTACTCCATTGTGCTATGGGATCGCTGTTTAATGTAGTGCTCGGTGTTCTATCAATTATGACAGTCTCGTGACGCTGGCCGTAAACCAAAGGCCCTCCTTCTCGTAAAAAAATATTTTTATTTCTCTGGCTGTTGCAATTGATATCAGTGGTTAATATGAGTGCCCTCAGTAAACAGCGCAACAAAAAGACAGCAAACAGTTAGAAACAGTCACGCAATTGGCTTCTTAAGAGATCGCACGCACGCACGCACGTTCTCGCGATCAGCGATTGCACTGACATAGGCTACCGACACCGGTAAAATAAACTGGAGACCGCGGTGGTCACGTCACGAAGCAGGATTAGAATCTGTGACTCTGGCACAATGCTTCAAGTGCTTTGCACAGCGACTACTCCATTGTGCTATTTGATCGCTGTTTAATGTAGTGCTCGGTGTTCTATCAATTATGACAGTCTCGTGACGCTGGCCGTAGCGTTTGTAAACCAAAGGCCCTCCTTCTCATAAAAAAATATTTTTCTTTCTCTGGCTGTTGCAATTGATATCAGTGGTTAATATGAGTGCCCTCAGTAAACAGCGCAACAAAAAGACAGCAAACAGTTAGAAACAGTCACGCAATTGGCTTCTTAAGAGATCGCACGCACGCACATTCTCGCGATCAGCGATTGCACTGACATAGTCTACCGGACACCGGTAAAATTAACGGGAGACCGTGGTGGTCACATCACAAAGCAGGATTAGAACCTGTGACGCTGGCACAATGAATCAAGTGCTTTGCACAGCGACTACTCCATTGTGCTATGGGATCGCTGTTTAATGTAGTGCTCGGTGTTCTATCAATTATGACAGTCTCGTGACGCTGGCCGTAACGTTTGTAAACCAAAGGCCCTCCTTCTCGTAAAAAAATATTTTTATTTCTCTGGCTGTTGCAATTGATATCAGTGGTTAATATGAGTGCCCTCAGTAAACAGCGCAACAAAAAGACAGCAAACAGTTAGAAACAGTCACGCAATTGGCTTCTTAAGAGATCGCACGCACGCACGCACGCACGCACGTTCTCGCGATCAGCGATTGCACTGACATAGGCTACCGACACCGGTAAAATAAACTGGAGACCGCGGTGGTCACGTCACGAAGCAGGATTAGAATCTGTGACGCTAGCACAATGCTTCAAGTGCTTTGCACAGCGACTACTCCATTGTGCTATTTGATCGCTGTTTAATGTAGTGCTCGGTGTTCTATCAATTATGACAGTCTCGTGACGCTGGCCGTAGCTTTGTAAACCAAAGGCCCTCCTTCTCGTAAAAAAATATTTTTATTTCTCTGGCTGTTGCAATTGATATCAGTGGTTAATATGAGTGCCCTCAGTAAACAGCGCAACAAAAAGACAGCAAACAGAAACAGTCACGCAATTGGCTTCTTAAGAGATCGCACGCAGCACGTTCTCGCGATCAGCGATTGCATTGACATAGTCTACCGGACACCGGTAAAATTAACGGGAGACCGCGATGGTCACATCACAAAGCAGGATTAGAACCTGTGACGCTGGCACAATGAATCAAGTGCTTTGCACAGCGACTACTCCATTGTGCTATGGGATCGCTGTTTAATGTAGTGCTCGGTGTTCTATCAATTATGACAGTCTCGTGACGCTGGCCGTAAACCAAAGGCCCTCCTTCTCGTAAAAAAATATTTTTATTTCTCTGGCTGTTGCAATTGATATCAGTGGTTAATATGAGTGCCCTCAGTAAACAGCGCAACAAAAAGACAGCAAACAGTTAGAAACAGTCACGCAATTGGCTTCTTAAGAGATCGCACGCACGCACGCACGTTCTCGCGATCAGCGATTGCACTGACATAGGCTACCGACACCGGTAAAATAAACTGGAGACCGCGGTGGTCACGTCACGAAGCAGGATTAGAATCTGTGACTCTGGCACAATGCTTCAAGTGCTTTGCACAGCGACTACTCCATTGTGCTATTTGATCGATGTTTAATGTAGTGCTCGGTGTTCTATCAATTATGACAGTCTCGTGACGCTGGCCGTAGCGTTTGTAAACCAAAGGCCCTCCTTCTCGTAAAAAAATATTTTTATTTCTCTGGCTGTTGCAATTGATATCAGTGGTTAATATGAGTGCCCTCAGTAAACAGCGCAACAAAAAGACAGCAAACAGTTAGAAACAGTCACGCAATTGGCTTCTTAAGAGATCGCACGCACGCACGTTCTCGCGATCAGCGATTGCACTGACATAGTCTACCGGACACCGGTAAAATTAACGGGAGACCGTGGTGGTCACATCACGACGCAGGATTAGAACCTGTGACGCTGGCACAATGAATCAAGTGCTTTGCACAGCGACTACTCCATTGTGCTATGGGATCGCTGTTTAATGTAGTGCTCGGTGTTCTATCAATTATGACAGTCTCGTGATGCTGGCCGTAACGTTTGTAAACCAAAGGCCCTCCTTCTCGTAAAAAAATATTTTTATTTCTCTGGCTGTTGCAATTGATATCAGTGGTTAATATGAGTGCCCTCAGTAAACAGCGCAACAAAAATACAGCAAACAGTTAGAAACAGTCACGCAATTGGCTTCTTAAGAGATCGCACGCAGCACGTTCTCGCGATCAGCGATTGCACTGACATAGTCTACCGGACACCGGTAAAATTAACGGGAGACCGTGGTGGTCACATCACGAAGCAGGATTAGAACCTGTGACGCTGGCACAATGAATCAAGTGCTTTGCACAGCGACTACTCCATTGTGCTATGGGATCGCTGTTTAATGTAGTGCTCGGTGTTCTATCAATTATGACAGTCTCGTGACGCTGGCCGTAGCGTTTGTAAACCAAAGGCCCTCCTTCTCGTAAAAAAATATTTTTATTTCTCTGGCTGTTGCAATTGATATCAGTGGTTAATATGAGTGCCCTCAGTAAACAGCGCAACAAAAAGACAGCAAACAGTTAGAAACAGTCACGCAATTGGCTTCTTAAGAGATCGCACGCACGCACGCACGCACGTTCTCGCGATCAGCGATTGCACTGAAATAGGCTACCGACACCGGTAAAATAAACTGGAGACCGCGGTGGTCACGTCACGAAGCAGGATTAGAATCTGTGACTCTGGCACAATGCTTCAAGTGCTTTGCACAGCGACTACTCCATTGTGCTATTTGATCGCTGTTTAATGTAGTGCTCGGTGTTCTATCAATTATGACAGTCTCGTGACGCTGGCCGTAGCGTTTGTAAACCAAAGGCCCTCCTTCTCGTAAAAAAATATTTTTATTTCTCTGGCTGTTGCAATTGATATCAGTGGTTAATATGAGTGCCCTCAGTAAACAGCGCAACAAAAAGACAGCAAACAGTTAGAAACAGTCACGCAATTGGCTTCTTAAGAGATCGCACGCACGCACGCACGCACGCACGTTCTCGCGATCAGCGATTGCACTGACATAGGCTACCAACACCGGTAAAATAAACTGGAGACCGCGGTGGTCACGTCACGAAGCAGGATTAGAATCTGTGACGCTAGCACAATGCTTCAAGTGCTTTGCACAGCGACTACTCCATTGTGCTATTTGATCGCTGTTTAATGTAGTGCTCGGTGTTCTATCAATTATGACAGTCTCGTGACGCTGGCCGTAGCTTTGTAAACCAAAGGCCCTCCTTCTCGTAAAAAAATATTTTTATTTCTCTGGCTGTTGCAATTGATATCAGTGGTTAATATGAGTGCCCTCAGTAAACAGCGCAACAAAAAGACAGCAAACAGAAACAGTCACGCAATTGGCTTCTTAAGAGATCGCACGCAGCACGTTCTCGCGATCAGCGATTGCATTGACATAGTCTACCGGACACCGGTAAAATTAACGGGAGACCGCGATGGTCACATCACAAAGCAGGATTAGAACCTGTGACGCTGGCACAATGAATCAAGTGCTTTGCACAGCGACTACTCCATTGTGCTATGGGATCGCTGTTTAATGTAGTGCTCGGTGTTCTATCAATTATGACAGTCTCGTGACGCTGGCCGTAAACCAAAGGCCCTCCTTCTCGTAAAAAAATATTTTTATTTCTCTGGCTGTTGCAATTGATATCAGTGGTTAATATGAGTGCCCTCAGTAAACAGCGCAACAAAAAGACAGCAAACAGTTAGAAACAGTCACGCAATTGGCTTCTTAAGAGATCGCACGCACGCACGCACGTTCTCGCGATCAGCGATTGCACTGACATAGGCTACCGACACCGGTAAAATAAACTGGAGACCGCGGTGGTCACGTCACGAAGCAGGATTAGAATCTGTGACTCTGGCACAATGCTTCAAGTGCTTTGCACAGCGACTACTCCATTGTGCTATTTGATCGCTGTTTAATGTAGTGCTCGGTGTTCTATCAATTATGACAATCTCGTGACGCTGGCCGTAGCGTTTGTAAACCAAAGGCCCTCCTTCTCATAAAAAAATATTTTTCTTTCTCTGGCTGTTGCAATTGATATCAGTGGTTAATATGAGTGCCCTCAGTAAACAGCGCAACAAAAAGACAGCAAACAGTTAGAAACAGTCACGCAATTGGCTTCTTAAGAGATCGCACGCACGCACATTCTCGCGATCAGCGATTGCACTGACATAGTCTACCGGACACCGGTAAAATTAACGGGAGACCGCGGTGGTCACATCACAAAGCAGGATTAGAACCTGTGACGCTGGCACAATGAATCAAGTGCTTTGCACAGCGACTACTCCATTGTGCTATGGGATCGCTGTTTAATGTAGTGCTCGGTGTTCTATCAATTATGACAGTCTCGTGACGCTGGCCGTAACGTTTGTAAACCAAAGGCCCTCCTTCTCGTAAAAAAATATTTTTATTTCTCTGGCTGTTGCAATTGATATCAGTGGTTAATATGAGTGCCCTCAGTAAACAGCGCAACAAAAAGACAGCAAACAGTTAGAAACAGTCACGCAATTGGCTTCTTAAGAGATCGCACGCACGCACGTTCTCGCGATCAGCGATTGCACTGACATAGTCTACCGGACACCGGTAAAATTAACGGGAGACCGTGGTGGTCACATCACGACGCAGGATTAGAACCTGTGACGCTGGCACAATGAATCAAGTGCTTTGCACAGCGACTACTCCATTGTGCTATGGGATCGCTGTTTAATGTAGTGCTCGGTGTTCTATCAATTATGACAGTCTCGTGATGCTGGCCGTAACGTTTGTAAACCAAAGGCCCTCCTTCTCGTAAAAAAATATTTTTATTTCTCTGGCTGTTGCAATTGATATCAGTGGTTAATATGAGTGCCCTCAGTAAACAGCGCAACAAAAATACAGCAAACAGTTAGAAACAGTCACGCAATTGGCTTCTTAAGAGATCGCACGCAGCACGTTCTCGCGATCAGCGATTGCACTGACATAGTCTACCGGACACCGGTAAAATTAACGGGAGACCGTGGTGGTCACATCACGAAGCAGGATTAGAACCTGTGACGCTGGCACAATGAATCAAGTGCTTTGCACAGCGACTACTCCATTGTGCTATGGGATCGCTGTTTAATGTAGTGCTCGGTGTTCTATCAATTATGACAGTCTCGTGACGCTGGCCGTAGCGTTTGTAAACCAAAGGCCCTCCTTCTCGTAAAAAAATATTTTTATTTCTCTGGCTGTTGCAATTGATATCAGTGGTTAATATGAGTGCCCTCAGTAAACAGCGCAACAAAAAGACAGCAAACAGTTAGAAACAGTCACGCAATTGGCTTCTTAAGAGATCGCACGCACGCACGCACGCACGTTCTCGCGATCAGCGATTGCACTGAAATAGGCTACCGACACCGGTAAAATAAACTGGAGACCGCGGTGGTCACGTCACGAAGCAGGATTAGAATCTGTGACTCTGGCACAATGCTTCAAGTGCTTTGCACAGCGACTACTCCATTGTGCTATTTGATCGCTGTTTAATGTAGTGCTCGGTGTTCTATCAATTATGACAGTCTCGTGACGCTGGCCGTAGCGTTTGTAAACCAAAGGCCCTCCTTCTCATAAAAAAATATTTTTATTTCTCTGGCTGTTGCAATTGATATCAGTGGTTAATATGAGTGCCCTCAGTAAACAGCGCAACAAAAAGACAGCAAACAGTTAGAAACAGTCACGCAATTGGCTTCTTAAGAGATCGCACGCACGCACATTCTCGCGATCAGCGATTGCACTGACATAGTCTACCGGACACCGGTAAAATTAACGGGAGACCGTGGTGGTCACATCACAAAGCAGGATTAGAACCTGTGACGCTGGCACAATGAATCAAGTGCTTTGCACAGCGACTACTCCATTGTGCTATGGGATCGCTGTTTAATGTAGTGCTCGGTGTTCTATCAATTATGACAGTCTCGTGACGCTGGCCGTAACGTTTGTAAACCAAAGGCCCTCCTTCTCGTAAAAAAATATTTTTATTTCTCTGGCTGTTGCAATTGATATCAGTGGTTAATATGAGTGCCCTCAGTAAACAGCGCAACAAAAAGACAGCAAACAGTTAGAAACAGTCACGCAATTGGCTTCTTAAGAGATCGCACGCACGCACATTCTCGCGATCAGCGATTGCACTGACATAGTCTACCGGACACCGGTAAAATTAACGGGAGACCGTGGTGGTCACATCACAAAGCAGGATTAGAACCTGTGACGCTGGCACAATGAATCAAGTGCTTTGCACAGCGACTACTCCATTGTGCTATGGGATCGCTGTTTAATGTAGTGCTCGGTGTTCTATCAATTATGACAGTCTCGTGACGCTGGCCGTAACGTTTGTAAACCAAAGGCCCTCCTTCTCGTAAAAAAATATTTTTATTTCTCTGGCTGTTGCAATTGATATCAGTGGTTAATATGAGTGCCCTCAGTAAACAGCGCAACAAAAAGACAGCAAACAGTTAGAAACAGTCACGCAATTGGCTTCTTAAGAGATCGCACGCACGCACGCACGCACAAACGTTCTCGCGATCAGCGATTGCACTGACATAGGCTACCGACACCGGTAAAATAAACTGGAGACCGCGGTGGTCACGTCACGAAGCAGGATTAGAATCTGTGACGCTAGCACAATGCTTCAAGTGCTTTGCACAGCGACTACTCCATTGTGCTATTTGATCGCTGTTTAATGTAGTGCTCGGTGTTCTATCAATTATGACAGTCTCGTGACGCTGGCCGTAGCTTTGTAAACCAAAGGCCCTCCTTCTCGTAAAAAAATATTTTTATTTCTCTGGCTGTTGCAATTGATATCAGTGGTTAATATGAGTGCCCTCAGTAAACAGCGCAACAAAAAGACAGCAAACAGAAACAGTCACGCAATTGGCTTCTTAAGAGATCGCACGCAGCACGTTCTCGCGATGAGCGATTGCATTGACATAGTCTACCGGACACCGGTAAAATTAACGGGAGACCGCGATGGTCACATCACAAAGCAGGATTAGAACCTGTGACGTTGGCACAATGAATCAAGTGCTTTGCACAGCGACTACTCCATTGTGCTATGGGATCGCTGTTTAATGTAGTGCTCGGTGTTCTATCAATTATGACAGTCTCGTGACGCTGGCCGTAAACCAAAGGCCCTCCTTCTCGTAAAAAAATATTTTTATTTCTCTGGCTGTTGCAATTGATATCAGTGGTTAATATGAGTGCCCTCAGTAAACAGCGCAACAAAAAGACAGCAAACAGTTAGAAACAGTCACGCAATTGGCTTCTTAAGAGATCGCACGCACGCACGCACGTTCTCGCGATCAGCGATTGCACTGACATAGGCTACCGACACCGGTAAAATAAACTGGAGACCGCGGTGGTCACGTCACGAAGCAGGATTAGAATCTGTGACTCTGGCACAATGCTTCAAGTGCTTTGCACAGCGACTACTCCATTGTGCTATTTGATCGCTGTTTAATGTAGTGCTCGGTGTTCCATCAATTATGACAGTCTCGTGACGCTGGCCGTAGCGTTTGTAAACCAAAGGCCCTCCTTCTCATAAAAAAATATTTTTCTTTCTCTGGCTGTTGCAATTGATATCAGTGGTTAATATGAGTGCCCTCAGTAAACAGCGCAACAAAAAGACAGCAAACAGTTAGAAACAGTCACGCAATTGGCTTCTTAAGAGATCGCACGCACGCACATTCTCGCGATCAGCGATTGCACTGACATAGTCTACCGGACACCGGTAAAATTAACGGGAGACCGTGGTGGTCACATCACAAAGCAGGATTAGAACCTGTGACGCTGGCACAATGAATCAAGTGCTTTGCACAGCGACTACTCCATTGTGCTATGGGATCGCTGTTTAATGTAGTGCTCGGTGTTCTATCAATTATGACAGTCTCGTGACGCTGGCCGTAACGTTTGTAAACCAAAGGCCCTCCTTCTCGTAAAAAAATATTTTTATTTCTCTGGCTGTTGCAATTGATATCAGTGGTTAATATGAGTGCCCTCAGTAAACAGCGCAACAAAAAGACAGCAAACAGTTAGAAACAGTCACGCAATTGGCTTCTTAAGAGATCGCACGCACGCACGTTCTCGCGATCAGCGATTGCACTGACATAGTCTACCGGACACCGGTAAAATTAACGGGAGACCGTGGTGGTCACATCACGACGCAGGATTAGAACCTGTGACGCTGGCACAATGAATCAAGTGCTTTGCACAGCGACTACTCCATTGTGCTATGGGATCGCTGTTTAATGTAGTGCTCGGTGTTCTATCAATTATGACAGTCTCGTGACGCTGGCCGTAACGTTTGTAAACCAAAGGCCCTCCTTCTCGTAAAAAAATATTTTTATTTCTCTGGCTGTTGCAATTGATATCAGTGGTTAATATGAGTGCCCTCAGTAAACAGCGCAACAAAAATACAGCAAACAGTTAGAAACAGTCACGCAATTGGCTTCTTAAGAGATCGCACGCAGCACGTTCTCGCGATCAGCGATTGCACTGACATAGTCTACCGGACACCGGTAAAATTAACGGGAGACCGTGGTGGTCACATCACGAAGCAGGATTAGAACCTGTGACGCTGGCACAATGAATCAAGTGCTTTGCACAGCGACTACTCCATTGTGCTATGGGATCGCTGTTTAATGTAGTGCTCGGTGTTCTATCAATTATGACAGTCTCGTGACGCTGGCCGTAGCGTTTGTAAACCAAAGGCCCTCCTTCTCGTAAAAAAATATTTTTATTTCTCTGGCTGTTGCAATTGATATCAGTGGTTAATATGAGTGCCCTCAGTAAACAGCGCAACAAAAAGACAGCAAACAGTTAGAAACAGTCACGCAATTGGCTTCTTAAGAGATCGCACGCACGCACGCACGTTCTCGCGATCAGCGATTGCACTGAAATAGGCTACCGACACCGGTAAAATAAACTGGAGACCGCGGTGGTCACGTCACGAAGCAGGATTAGAATCTGTGACTCTGGCACAATGCTTCAAGTGCTTTGCACAGCGACTACTCCATTGTGCTATTTGATCGCTGTTTAATGTAGTGCTCGGTGTTCTATCAATTATGACAATCTCGTGACGCTGGCCGTAGCGTTTGTAAACCAAAGGCCCTCCTTCTCATAAAAAAATATTTTTCTTTCTCTGGCTGTTGCAATTGATATCAGTGGTTAATATGAGTGCCCTCAGTAAACAGCGCAACAAAAAGACAGCAAACAGTTAGAAACAGTCACGCAATTGGCTTCTTAAGAGATCGCACGCACGCACATTCTCGCGATCAGCGATTGCACTGACATAGTCTACCGGACACCGGTAAAATTAACGGGAGACCGCGGTGGTCACATCACAAAGCAGGATTAGAACCTGTGACGCTGGCACAATGAATCAAGTGCTTTGCACAGCGACTACTCCATTGTGCTATGGGATCGCTGTTTAATGTAGTGCTCGGTGTTCTATCAATTATGACAGTCTCGTGACGCTGGCCGTAACGTTTGTAAACCAAAGGCCCTCCTTCTCGTAAAAAAATATTTTTATTTCTCTGGCTGTTGCAATTGATATCAGTGGTTAATATGAGTGCCCTCAGTAAACAGCGCAACAAAAAGACAGCAAACAGTTAGAAACAGTCACGCAATTGGCTTCTTAAGAGATCGCACGCACGCACGTTCTCGCGATCAGCGATTGCACTGACATAGTCTACCGGACACCGGTAAAATTAACGGGAGACCGTGGTGGTCACATCACGACGCAGGATTAGAACCTGTGACGCTGGCACAATGAATCAAGTGCTTTGCACAGCGACTACTCCATTGTGCTATGGGATCGCTGTTTAATGTAGTGCTCGGTGTTCTATCAATTATGACAGTCTCGTGACGCTGGCCGTAACGTTTGTAAACCAAAGGCCCTCCTTCTCGTAAAAAAATATTTTTATTTCTCTGGCTGTTGCAATTGATATCAGTGGTTAATATGAGTGCCCTCAGTAAACAGCGCAACAAAAATACAGCAAACAGTTAGAAACAGTCACGCAATTGGCTTCTTAAGAGATCGCACGCAGCACGTTCTCGCGATCAGCGATTGCACTGACATAGTCTACCGGACACCGGTAAAATTAACGGGAGACCGTGGTGGTCACATCACGAAGCAGGATTAGAACCTGTGACGCTGGCACAATGAATCAAGTGCTTTGCACAGCGACTACTCCATTGTGCTATGGGATCGCTGTTTAATGTAGTGCTCGGTGTTCTATCAATTATGACAGTCTCGTGACGCTGGCCGTAGCGTTTGTAAACCAAAGGCCCTCCTTCTCGTAAAAAAATATTTTTATTTCTCTGGCTGTTGCAATTGATATCAGTGGTTAATATGAGTGCCCTCAGTAAACAGCGCAACAAAAAGACAGCAAACAGTTAGAAACAGTCACGCAATTGGCTTCTTAAGAGATCGCACGCACGCACGCACGTTCTCGCGATCAGCGATTGCACTGAAATAGGCTACCGACACCGGTAAAATAAACTGGAGACCGCGGTGGTCACGTCACGAAGCAGGATTAGAATCTGTGACTCTGGCACAATGCTTCAAGTGCTTTGCACAGCGACTACTCCATTGTGCTATTTGATCGCTGTTTAATGTAGTGCTCGGTGTTCTATCAATTATGACAGTCTCGTGACGCTGGCCGTAGCGTTTGTAAACCAAAGGCCCTCCTTCTCATAAAAAAATATTTTTATTTCTCTGGCTGTTGCAATTGATATCAGTGGTTAATATGAGTGCCCTCAGTAAACAGCGCAACAAAAAGACAGCAAACAGTTAGAAACAGTCACGCAATTGGCTTCTTAAGAGATCGCACGCACGCACATTCTCGCGATCAGCGATTGCACTGACATAGTCTACCGGACACCGGTAAAATTAACGGGAGACCGTGGTGGTCACATCACAAAGCAGGATTAGAACCTGTGACGCTGGCACAATGAATCAAGTGCTTTGCACAGCGACTACTCCATTGTGCTATGGGATCGCTGTTTAATGTAGTGCTCGGTGTTCTATCAATTATGACAGTCTCGTGACGCTGGCCGTAACGTTTGTAAACCAAAGGCCCTCCTTCTCGTAAAAAAATATTTTTATTTCTCTGGCTGTTGCAATTGATATCAGTGGTTAATATGAGTGCCCTCAGTAAACAGCGCAACAAAAAGACAGCAAACAGTTAGAAACAGTCACGCAATTGGCTTCTTAAGAGATCGCACGCACGCACATTCTCGCGATCAGCGATTGCACTGACATAGTCTACCGGACACCGGTAAAATTAACGGGAGACCGTGGTGGTCACATCACAAAGCAGGATTAGAACCTGTGACGCTGGCACAATGAATCAAGTGCTTTGCACAGCGACTACTCCATTGTGCTATGGGATCGCTGTTTAATGTAGTGCTCGGTGTTCTATCAATTATGACAGTCTCGTGACGCTGGCCGTAACGTTTGTAAACCAAAGGCCCTCCTTCTCGTAAAAAAATATTTTTATTTCTCTGGCTGTTGCAATTGATATCAGTGGTTAATATGAGTGCCCTCAGTAAACAGCGCAACAAAAAGACAGCAAACAGTTAGAAACAGTCACGCAATTGGCTTCTTAAGAGATCGCACGCACGCACGCACGCACAAACGTTCTCGCGATCAGCGATTGCACTGACATAGGCTACCGACACCGGTAAAATAAACTGGAGACCGCGGTGGTCACGTCACGAAGCAGGATTAGAATCTGTGACGCTAGCACAATGCTTCAAGTGCTTTGCACAGCGACTACTCCATTGTGCTATTTGATCGCTGTTTAATGTAGTGCTCGGTGTTCTATCAATTATGACAGTCTCGTGACGCTGGCCGTAGCTTTGTAAACCAAAGGCCCTCCTTCTCGTAAAAAAATATTTTTATTTCTCTGGCTGTTGCAATTGATATCAGTGGTTAATATGAGTGCCCTCAGTAAACAGCGCAACAAAAAGACAGCAAACAGAAACAGTCACGCAATTGGCTTCTTAAGAGATCGCACGCAGCACGTTCTCGCGATGAGCGATTGCATTGACATAGTCTACCGGACACCGGTAAAATTAACGGGAGACCGCGATGGTCACATCACAAAGCAGGATTAGAACCTGTGACGCTGGCACAATGAATCAAGTGCTTTGCACAGCGACTACTCCATTGTGCTATGGGATCGCTGTTTAATGTAGTGCTCGGTGTTCTATCAATTATGACAGTCTCGTGACGCTGGCCGTAAACCAAAGGCCCTCCTTCTCGTAAAAAAATATTTTTATTTCTCTGGCTGTTGCAATTGATATCAGTGGTTAATATGAGTGCCCTCAGTAAACAGCGCAACAAAAAGACAGCAAACAGTTAGAAACAGTCACGCAATTGGCTTCTTAAGAGATCGTACGCACGCACGCACGTTCTCGCGATCAGCGATTGCACTGACATAGGCTACTGACACCGGTAAAATAAACTGGAGACCGCGGTGGTCACGTCACGAAGCAGGATTAGAATCTGTGACTCTGGCACAATGCTTCAAGTGCTT
The DNA here is from genome assembly GCF_018492685.1 of Alosa sapidissima. Classification (NCBI taxonomy): domain Eukaryota; kingdom Metazoa; phylum Chordata; class Actinopteri; order Clupeiformes; family Clupeidae; genus Alosa; species Alosa sapidissima. The sequence continues at coordinate 34,789,008 of NC_055972.1, forward strand.
TGCACAGCGACTACTCCATTGTGCTATGGGATCGCTGTTTAATGTAGTGCTCGGTGTTCTATCAATTATGACAGTCTCGTGACGCTGGCCGTAACGTTTGTAAACCAAAGGCCCTCCTTCTCGTAAAAAAATATTTTTATTTCTCTGGCTGTTGCAATTGATATCAGTGGTTAATATGAGTGCCCTCAGTAAACAGCGCAACAAAAAGACAGCAAACAGTTAGAAACAGTCACGCAATTGGCTTCTTAAGAGATCGCACGCACGCACGCACGTTCTCGCGATCAGCGATTGCACTGAAATAGGCTACCGACACCGGTAAAATAAACTGGAGACCGCGGTGGTCACGTCACGAAGCAGGATTAGAATCTGTGACTCTGGCACAATGCTTCAAGTGCTTTGCACAGCGACTACTCCATTGTGCTATTTGATCGCTGTTTAATGTAGTGCTCGGTGTTCTATCAATTATGACAGTCTCGTGACGCTGGCCGTAGCGTTTGTAAACCAAAGGCCCTCCTTCTCATAAAAAAATATTTTTATTTCTCTGGCTGTTGCAATTGATATCAGTGGTTAATATGAGTGCCCTCAGTAAACAGCGCAACAAAAAGACAGCAAACAGTTAGAAACAGTCACGCAATTGGCTTCTTAAGAGATCGCACGCACGCACGTTCTCGCGATCAGCGATTGCACTGACATAGTCTACCAGACACCGGTAAAATTAACGGGAGACCGTGGTGGTCACATCACGAAGCAGGATTAGAACCTGTGACGCTGGCACAATGAATCAAGTGCTTTGCACAGCGACTACTCCATTGTGCTATGGGATCGCTGTTTAATGTAGTGCTCGGTGTTCTATCAATTATGACAGTCTCGTGACGCTGGCCGTAACGTTTGTAAACCAAAGGCCCTCCTTCTCGTAAAAAAATATTTTTATTTCTCTGGCTGTTGCAATTGATATCAGTGGTTAATATGAGTGCCCTCAGTAAACAGCGCAACAAAAAGACAGCAAACAGTTAGAAACAGTCACGCAATTGGCTTCTTAAGAGATCGCACGCACGCACGTTCTCGCGATCAGCGATTGCACTGACATAGTCTACCGGACACCGGTAAAATTAACGGGAGACCGTGGTGGTCACATCACGACGCAGGATTAGAACCTGTGACGCTGGCACAATGAATCAAGTGCTTTGCACAGCGACTACTCCATTGTGCTATGGGATCGCTGTTTAATGTAGTGCTCGGTGTTCTATCAATTATGACAGTCTCGTGACGCTGGCCGTAACGTTTGTAAACCAAAGGCCCTCCTTCTCGTAAAAAAATATTTTTATTTCTCTGGCTGTTGCAATTGATATCAGTGGTTAATATGAGTGCCCTCAGTAAACAGCGCAACAAAAATACAGCAAACAGTTAGAAACAGTCACGCAATTGGCTTCTTAAGAGATCGCACGCAGCACGTTCTCGCGATCAGCGATTGCACTGACATAGTCTACCGGACACCGGTAAAATTAACGGGAGACCGTGGTGGTCACATCACGAAGCAGGATTAGAACCTGTGACGCTGGCACAATGAATCAAGTGCTTTGCACAGCGACTACTCCATTGTGCTATGGGATCGCTGTTTAATGTAGTGCTCGGTGTTCTATCAATTATGACAGTCTCGTGACGCTGGCCGTAGCGTTTGTAAACCAAAGGCCCTCCTTCTCGTAAAAAAATATTTTTATTTCTCTGGCTGTTGCAATTGATATCAGTGGTTAATATGAGTGCCCTCAGTAAACAGCGCAACAAAAAGACAGCAAACAGTTAGAAACAGTCACGCAATTGGCTTCTTAAGAGATCGCACGCACGCACGCACGTTCTCGCGATCAGCGATTGCACTGAAATAGGCTACCGACACCGGTAAAATAAACTGGAGACCGCGGTGGTCACGTCACGAAGCAGGATTAGAATCTGTGACTCTGGCACAATGCTTCAAGTGCTTTGCACAGCGACTACTCCATTGTGCTATTTGATCGCTGTTTAATGTAGTGCTCGGTGTTCTATCAATTATGACAGTCTCGTGACGCTGGCCGTAGCGTTTGTAAACCAAAGGCCCTCCTTCTCATAAAAAAATATTTTTATTTCTCTGGCTGTTGCAATTGATATCAGTGGTTAATATGAGTGCCCTCAGTAAACAGCGCAACAAAAAGACAGCAAACAGTTAGAAACAGTCACGCAATTGGCTTCTTAAGAGATCGCACGCACGCACGTTCTCGCGATCAGCGATTGCACTGACATAGTCTACCAGACACCGGTAAAATTAACGGGAGACCGTGGTGGTCACATCACGAAGCAGGATTAGAACCTGTGACGCTGGCACAATGAATCAAGTGCTTTGCACAGCGACTACTCCATTGTGCTATGGGATCGCTGTTTAATGTAGTGCTCGGTGTTCTATCAATTATGACAGTCTCGTGACGCTGGCCGTAACGTTTGTAAACCAAAGGCCCTCCTTCTCGTAAAAAAATATTTTTATTTCTCTGGCTGTTGCAATTGATATCAGTGGTTAATATGAGTGCCCTCAGTAAACAGCGCAACAAAAAGACAGCAAACAGTTAGAAACAGTCACGCAATTGGCTTCTTAAGAGATCGCACGCACGCACGTTCTCGCGATCAGCGATTGCACTGACATAGTCTACCGGACACCGGTAAAATTAACGGGAGACCGTGGTGGTCACATCACGAAGCAGGATTAGAACCTGTGACGCTAGCACAATGAATCAAGTGCTTTGCACAGCGACTACTCCATTGTGCTATGGGATCGCTGTTTAATGTAGTGCTCGGTGTTCTATCAATTATGACAGTCTCGTGACGCTGGCCGTAGCGTTTGTAAACCAAAGGCCCTCCTTCTCGTAAAAAAATATTTTTATTTCTCTGGCTGTTGCAATTGATATCAGTGGTTAATATGAGTGCCCTCAGTAAACAGCGCAACAAAAAGACAGCAAACAGTTAGAAACAGTCACGCAATTGGCTTCTTAAGAGATCGCACGCACGCACGCACGCACGCACGTTCTCGCGATCAGCGATTGCACTGACATAGGCTACCGACACCGGTAAAATAAACTGGAGACCGCGGTGGTCACGTCACGAAGCAGGATTAGAATCTGTGACGCTAGCACAATGCTTCAAGTGCTTTGCACAGCGACTACTCCATTGTGCTATTTGATCGCTGTTTAATGTAGTGCTCGGTGTTCTATCAATTATGACAGTCTCGTGACGCTGGCCGTAGCTTTGTAAACCAAAGGCCCTCCTTCTCGTAAAAAAATATTTTTATTTCTCTGGCTGTTGCAATTGATATCAGTGGTTAATATGAGTGCCCTCAGTAAACAGCGCAACAAAAAGACAGCAAACAGTTAGAAACAGTCACGCAATTGGCTTCTTAAGAGATCGCACGCAGCACGTTCTCGCGATCAGCGATTGCATTGACATAGTCTACCGGACACCGGTAAAATTAACGGGAGACCGCGATGGTCACATCACAAAGCAGGATTAGAACCTGTGACGCTGGCACAATGAATCAAGTGCTTTGCACAGCGACTACTCCATTGTGCTATGGGATCGCTGTTTAATGTAGTGCTCGGTGTTCTATCAATTATGACAGTCTCGTGACGCTGGCCGTAAACCAAAGGCCCTCCTTCTCGTAAAAAAATATTTTTATTTCTCTGGCTGTTGCAATTGATATCAGTGGTTAATATGAGTGCCCTCAGTAAACAGCGCAACAAAAAGACAGCAAACAGTTAGAAACAGTCACGCAATTGGCTTCTTAAGAGATCGTACGCACGCACGCACGTTCTCGCGATCAGCGATTGCACTGACATAGGCTACTGACACCGGTAAAATAAACTGGAGACCGCGGTGGTCACGTCACGAAGCAGGATTAGAATCTGTGACTCTGGCACAATGCTTCAAGTGCTTTGCACAGCGACTACTCCATTGTGCTATTTGATCGCTGTTTAATGTAGTGCTCTGTGTTCTATCAATTATGACAGTCTCGTGACGCTGGCCGTAACGTTTGTAAACCAAAGGCCCTCCTTCTCGTAAAAAAATATTTTTATTTCTCTGGCTGTTGCAATTGATATCAGTGGTTAATATGAGTGCCCTCAGTAAACAGCGCAACAAAAAGACAGCAAACAGTTAGAAACAGTCACGCAATTGGCTTCTTAAGAGATCGCACGCACGCACGTTCTCCCGATCAGCGATTGCACTGACATAGTCTACCGGACACCGGTAAAATTAACGGGAGACCGTGGTGGTCACATCACGACGCAGGATTAGAACCTGTGACGCTGGCACAATGAATCAAGTGCTTTGCACAGCGACTACTCCATTGTGCTATGGGATCGCTGTTTAATGTAGTGCTCGGTGTTCTATCAATTATGACAGTCTCGTGACGCTGGCCGTAACGTTTGTAAACCAAAGGCCCTCCTTCTCGTAAAAAAATATTTTTATTTCTCTGGCTGTTGCAATTGATATCAGTGGTTAATATGAGTGCCCTCAGTAAACAGCGCAACAAAAAGACAGCAAACAGTTAGAAACAGTCACGCAATTGGCTTCTTAAGAGATCGCACGCACGCACGCACGCACGCACGTTCTCGCGATCAGCGATTGCACTGACATAGGCTACCGACACCGGTAAAATAAACTGGAGACCGCGGTGGTCACGTCACGAAGCAGGATTAGAATCTGTGACGCTAGCACAATGCTTCAAGTGCTTTGCACAGCGACTACTCCATTGTGCTATTTGATCGCTGTTTAATGTAGTGCTCGGTGTTCTATCAATTATGACAGTCTCGTGACGCTGGCCGTAGCTTTGTAAACCAAAGGCCCTCCTTCTCGTAAAAAAATATTTTTATTTCTCTGGCTGTTGCAATTGATATCAGTGGTTAATATGAGTGCCCTCAGTAAACAGCGCAACAAAAAGACAGCAAACAGTTAGAAACAGTCACGCAATTGGCTTCTTAAGAGATCGCACGCAGCACGTTCTCGCGATCAGCGATTGCATTGACATAGTCTACCGGACACCGGTAAAATTAACGGGAGACCGCGATGGTCACATCACAAAGCAGGATTAGAACCTGTGACGCTGGCACAATGAATCAAGTGCTTTGCACAGCGACTACTCCATTGTGCTATGGGATCGCTGTTTAATGTAGTGCTCGGTGTTCTATCAATTATGACAGTCTCGTGACGCTGGCCATAGCGTTTGTAAACCAAAGGCCCTCCTTCTCGTAAAAAAATATTTTTATTTCTCTGGCTGTTGCAATTGATATCAGTGGTTAATATGAGTGCCCTCAGTAAACAGCGCAACAAAAAGACAGCAAACAGTTAGAAACAGTCACGCAATTGGCTTCTTAAGAGATCGCACGCACGCACGCACGCACGCACGTTCTCGCGATCAGCGATTGCACTGACATAGGCTACCGACACCGGTAAAATAAACTGGAGACCGCGGTGGTCACGTCACGAAGCAGGATTAGAATCTGTGACGCTAGCACAATGCTTCAAGTGCTTTGCACAGCGACTACTCCATTGTGCTATTTGATCGCTGTTTAATGTAGTGCTCGGTGTTCTATCAATTATGACAGTCTCGTGACGCTGGCCGTAGCTTTGTAAACCAAAGGCCCTCCTTCTCGTAAAAAAATATTTTTATTTCTCTGGCTGTTGCAATTGATATCAGTGGTTAATATGAGTGCCCTCAGTAAACAGCGCAAGAAAAAGACAGCAAACAGTTAGAAACAGTCACGCAATTGGCTTCTTAAGAGATCGCACGCAGCACGTTCTCGCGATCAGCGATTGCATTGACATAGTCTACCGGACACCGGTAAAATTAACGGGAGACCGCGATGGTCACATCACAAAGCAGGATTAGAACCTGTGACGCTGGCACAATGAATCAAGTGCTTTGCACAGCGACTACTCCATTGTGCTATGGGATCGCTGTTTAATGTAGTGCTCGGTGTTCTATCAATTATGACAGTCTCGTGACGCTGGCCGTAAACCAAAGGCCCTCCTTCTCGTAAAAAAATATTTTTATTTCTCTGGCTGTTGCAATTGATATCAGTGGTTAATATGAGTGCCCTCAGTAAACAGCGCAACAAAAAGACAGCAAACAGTTAGAAACAGTCACGCAATTGGCTTCTTAAGAGATCGCACGCACGCACGCACGTTCTCGCGATCAGCGATTGCACTGACATAGGCTACCGACACCGGTAAAATAAACTGGAGACCGCGGTGGTCACGTCACGAAGCAGGATTAGAATCTGTGACTCTGGCACAATGCTTCAAGTGCTTTGCACAGCGACTACTCCATTGTGCTATGGGATCGCTGTTTAATGTAGTGCTCGGTGTTCTATAAATTATGACAGTCTCGTGACGCTGGCCGTAACGTTTGTAAACCAAAGGCCCTCCTTCTCGTAAAAAAATATTTTTATTTCTCTGGCTGTTGCAATTGATATCAGTGGTTAATTTGAGTGCCCTCAGTAAACAGCGCAACAAAAAGACAGCAAACAGTTAGAAACAGTCACGCAATTGGCTTCTTAAGAGATCGCACGCACGCACGTTCTCGCGATCAGCGATTGCACTGACATAGTCTACCGGACACCGGTACAATTAACGGGAGACCGTGGTGGTCACATCACGACGCAGGATTAGAACCTGTGACGCTGGCACAATGAATCAAGTGCTTTGCACAGCGACTACTCCATTGTGCTATGGGATCGCTGTTTAATGTAGTGCTCGGTGTTCTATCAATTATGACAGTCTCGTGACGCTGGCCGTAACGTTTGTAAACCAAAGGCCCTCCTTCTCGTAAAAAAATATTTTTATTTCTCTGGCTGTTGCAATTGATATCAGTGGTTAATATGAGTGCCCTCAGTAAACAGCGCAACAAAAATACAGCAAACAGTTAGAAACAGTCACGCAATTGGCTTCTTAAGAGATCGCACGCACGCACGCACGCACGCACGTTCTCGCGATCAGCGATTGCACTGACATAGGCTACCGACACCGGTAAAATAAACTGGAGACCGCGGTGGTCACGTCACGAAGCAGGATTAGAATCTGTGACGCTAGCACAATGCTTCAAGTGCTTTGCACAGCGACTACTCCATTGTGCTATTTGATCGCTGTTTAATGTAGTGCTCGGTGTTCTATCAATTATGACAGTCTCGTGACGCTGGCCGTAGCTTTGTAAACCAAAGGCCCTCCTTCTCGTAAAAAAATATTTTTATTTCTCTGGCTGTTGCAATTGATATCAGTGGTTAATATGAGTGCCCTCAGTAAACAGCGCAACAAAAAGACAGCAAACAGTTAGAAACAGTCACGCAATTGGCTTCTTAAGAGATCGCACGCACGCACGCACGTTCTCGCGATCAGCGATTGCACTGACATAGGCTACCGACACCGGTAAAATAAACTGGAGACCGCGGTGGTCACGTCACGAAGCAGGATTAGAATCTGTGACTCTGGCACAATGCTTCAAGTGCTTTGCACAGCGACTACTCCATTGTGCTATTTGATCGCTGTTTAATGTAGTGCTCGGTGTTCTATCAATTATGACAGTCTCGTGACGCTGGCCGTAGCGTTTGTAAACCAAAGGCCCTCCTTCTCATAAAAAAATATTTTTATTTCTCTGGCTGTTGCAATTGATATCAGTGGTTAATATGAGTGCCCTCAGTAAACAGCGCAACAAAAAGACAGCAAACAGTTAGAAACAGTCACGCAATTGGCTTCTTAAGAGATCGCACGCACGCACGTTCTCGCGATCAGCGATTGCACTGACATAGTCTACCGGACACCGGTAAAATTAACGGGAGACCGTGGTGGTCACATCACGAAGCAGGATTAGAACCTGTGACGCTGGCACAATGAATCAAGTGCTTTGCACAGCGACTACTCCATTGTGCTATGGGATCGCTGTTTAATGTAGTGCTCGGTGTTCTATCAATTATGACAGTCTCGTGACGCTGGCCGTAACGTTTGTAAACCAAAGGCCCTCCTTCTCGTAAAAAAATATTTTTATTTCTCTGGCTGTTGCAATTGATATCAGTGGTTAATATGAGTGCCCTCAGTAAACAGCGCAACAAAAAGACAGCAAACAGTTAGAAACAGTCACGCAATTGGCTTCTTAAGAGATCGCACGCACGCACGTTCTCGCGATCAGCGATTGCACTGACATAGTCTACCGGACACCGGTAAAATTAACGGGAGACCGTGGTGGTCACATCACGACGCAGGATTAGAACCTGTGACGCTGGCACAATGAATCAAGTGCTTTGCACAGCGACTACTCCATTGTGCTATGGGATCGCTGTTTAATGTAGTGCTCGGTGTTCTATCAATTATGACAGTCTCGTGACGCTGGCCGTAACGTTTGTAAACCAAAGGCCCTCCTTCTCGTAAAAAAATATTTTTATTTCTCTGGCTGTTGCAATTGATATCAGTGGTTAATATGAGTGCCCTCAGTAAACAGCGCAACAAAAAGACAGCAAACAGTTAGAAACAGTCACGCAATTGGCTTCTTAAGAGATCGCACGCACGCACGTTCTCGCGATCAGCGATTGCACTGACATAGTCTACCGGACACCGGTAAAATTAACGGGAGACCGTGGTGGTCACATCACGACGCAGGATTAGAACCTGTGACGCTGGCACAATGAATCAAGTGCTTTGCACAGCGACTACTCCATTGTGCTATGGGATCGCTGTTTAATGTAGTGCTCGGTGTTCTATCAATTATGACAGTCTCGTGACGCTGGCCGTAACGTTTGTAAACCAAAGGCCCTCCTTCTCGTAAAAAAATATTTTTATTTCTCTGGCTGTTGCAATTGATATCAGTGGTTAATATGAGTGCCCTCAGTAAACAGCGCAACAAAAATACAGCAAACAGTTAGAAACAGTCACGCAATTGGCTTCTTAAGAGATCGCACGCACGCACGCACGCACGCACGTTCTCGCGATCAGCGATTGCACTGACATAGACTACCGACACCGGTAAAATAAACTGGAGACCGCGGTGGTCACGTCACGAAGCAGGATTAGAATCTGTGACGCTAGCACAATGCTTCAAGTGCTTTGCACAGCGACTACTCCATTGTGCTATTTGATCGCTGTTTAATGTAGTGCTCGGTGTTCTATCAATTATGACAGTCTCGTGACGCTGGCCGTAGCTTTGTAAACCAAAGGCCCTCCTTCTCGTAAAAAAATATTTTTATTTCTCTGGCTGTTGCAATTGATATCAGTGGTTAATATGAGTGCCCTCAGTAAACAGCGCAACAAAAAGACAGCAAACAGTTAGAAACAGTCACGCAATTGGCTTCTTAAGAGATCGCACGCAGCACGTTCTCGCGATCAGCGATTGCATTGACATAGTCTACCGGACACCGGTAAAATTAACGGGAGACCGCGATGGTCACATCACAAAGCAGGATTAGAACCTGTGACGCTGGCACAATGAATCAAGTGCTTTGCACAGCGACTACTCCATTGTGCTATGGGATCGCTGTTTAATGTAGTGCTCGGTGTTCTATCAATTATGACAGTCTCGTGACGCTGGCCGTAAACCAAAGGCCCTCCTTCTCGTAAAAAAATATTTTTATTTCTCTGGCTGTTGCAATTGATATCAGTGGTTAATATGAGTGCCCTCAGTAAACAGCGCAACAAAAAGACAGCAAACAGTTAGAAACAGTCACGCAATTGGCTTCTTAAGAGATCGCACGCACGCACGCACGTTCTCGCGATCAGCGATTGCACTGACATAGGCTACCGACACCGGTAAAATAAACTGGAGACCGCGGTGGTCACGTCACGAAGCAGGATTAGAATCTGTGACTCTGGCACAATGCTTCAAGTGCTTTGCACAGCGACTACTCCATTGTGCTATTTGATCGCTGTTTAATGTAGTGCTCGGTGTTCTATCAATTATGACAGTCTCGTGACGCTGGCCGTAGCGTTTGTAAACCAAAGGCCCTCCTTCTCATAAAAAAATATTTTTATTTCTCTGGCTGTTGCAATTGATATCAGTGGTTAATATGAGTGCCCTCAGTAAACAGCGCAACAAAAAGACAGCAAACAGTTAGAAACAGTCACGCAATTGGCTTCTTAAGAGATCGCACGCACGCATGTTCTCGCGATCAGCGATTGCACTGACATAGTCTACCGGACACCGGTAAAATTAACGGGAGACCGTGGTGGTCACATCACGAAGCAGGATTAGAACCTGTGACGCTGGCACAATGAATCAAGTGCTTTGCACAGCGACTACTCCATTGTGCTATGGGATCGCTGTTTAATGTAGTGCTCGGTGTTCTATCAATTATGACAGTCTCGTGACGCTGGCCGTAACGTTTGTAAACCAAAGGCCCTCCTTCTCGTAAAAAAATATTTTTATTTCTCTGGCTGTTGCAATTGATATCAGTGGTTAATATGAGTGCCCTCAGTAAACAGCGCAACAAAAAGACAGCAAACAGTTAGAAACAGTCACGCAATTGGCTTCTTAAGAGATCGCACGCACGTTCTCGCGATCAGCGATTGCACTGACATAGTCTACCGGACACCGGTAAAATTAACGGGAGACCGTGGTGGTCACATCACGACGCAGGATTAGAACCTGTGACGCTGGCACAATGAATCAAGTGCTTTGCACAGCGACTACTCCATTGTGCTATGGGATCGCTGTTTAATGTAGTGCTCGGTGTTCTATCAATTATGACAGTCTCAGTGACGCTGGCCGTAACGTTTGTAAACCAAAGGCCCTCCTTCTCGTAAAAAAATATTTTTATTTCTCTGGCTGTTGCAATTGATATCAGTGGTTAATATGAGTGCCCTCAGTAAACAGCGCAACAAAAATACAGCAAACAGTTAGAAACAGTCACGCAATTGGCTTCTTAAGAGATCGCACGCAGCACGTTCTCGCGATCAGCGATTGCACTGACATAGTCTACCGGACACCGGTAAAATTAACGGGAGACCGTGGTGGTCACATCACGAAGCAGGATTAGAACCTGTGACGCTGGCACAATGAATCAAGTGCTTTGCACAGCGACTACTCCATTGTGCTATGGGATCTCTGTTTAATGTAGTGCTCGGTGTTCTATCAATTATGACAGTCTCGTGACGCTGGCCGTAGCGTTTGTAAACCAAAGGCCCTCCTTCTCGTAAAAAAATATTTTTATTTCTCTGGCTGTTGCAATTGATATCAGTGGTTAATATGAGTGCCCTCAGTAAACAGCGCAACAAAAAGACAGCAAACAGTTAGAAACAGTCACGCAATTGGCTTCTTAAGAGATCGCACGCACGCACGCACGCACGCACGTTCTCGCGATCAGCGATTGCACTGACATAGGCTACAGACACCGGTAAAATAAACTGGAGACCGCGGTGGTCACGTCACGAAGCAGGATTAGAATCTGTGACGCTAGCACAATGCTTCAAGTGCTTTGCACAGCGACTACTCCATTGTGCTATTTGATCGCTGTTTAATGTAGTGCTCGGTGTTCTATCAATTATGACAGTCTCGTGACGCTGGCCGTAGCTTTGTAAACCAAAGGCCCTCCTTCTCGTAAAAAAATATTTTTATTTCTCTGGCTGTTGCAATTGATATCAGTGGTTAATATGAGTGCCCTCAGTAAACAGCGCAACAAAAAGACAGCAAACAGTTAGAAACAGTCACGCAATTGGCTTCTTAAGAGATCGCACGCAGCACGTTCTCGCGATCAGCGATTGCACTGACATAGTCTACCGGACACCGGTAAAATTAACGGGAGACCGTGGTGGTCACATCACGAAGCAGGATTAGAACCTGTGACGCTGGCACAATGAATCAAGTGCTTTGCACAGCGACTACTCCATTGTGCTATGGGATCGCTGTTTAATGTAGTGCTCGGTGTTCTATCAATTATGACAGTCTCGTGACGCTGGCCATAGCGTTTGTAAACCAAAGGCCCTCCTTCTCGTAAAAAAATATTTTTATTTCTCTGGCTGTTGCAATTGATATCAGTGGTTAATATGAGTGCCCTCAGTAAACAGCGCAACAAAAAGACAGCAAACAGTTAGAAACAGTCATGCAATTGGCTTCTTAAGAGATCGCACGCACGCACGTTCTCGCGATCAGCGATTGCACTGACATAGTCTACCGGACACCGGTAAAATTAACGGGAGACCGTGGTGGTCACATCACGAAGCAGGATTAGAACCTGTGACGCTGGCACAATGAATCAAGTGCTTTGCACAGCGACTACTCCATTGTGCTATGGGATCGCTGTTTAATGTAGTGCTCGGTGTTCTATCAATTATGACAGTCTCGTGACGCTGGCCGTAACGTTTGTAAACCAAAGGCCCTCCTTCTCGTAAAAAAATATTTTTATTTCTCTGGCTGTTGCAATTGATATCAGTGGTTAATATGAGTGCCCTCAGTAAACAGCGCAACAAAAAGACAGCAAACAGTTAGAAACAGTCACGCAATTGGCTTCTTAAGAGATCGCACGCACGCACGTTCTCGCGATCAGCGATTGCACTGACATAGTCTACCGGACACCGGTAAAATTAACGGGAGACCGTGGTGGTCACATCACGAAGCAGGATTAGAACCTGTGACGCTGGCACAATGAATCAAGTGCTTTGCACAGCGACTACTCCATTGTGCTATGGGATCGCTGTTTAATGTAGTGCTCGGTGTTCTATCAATTATGACAGTCTCGTGACGCTGGCCATAGCGTTTGTAAACCAAAGGCCCTCCTTCTCGTAAAAAAATATTTTTATTTCTCTGGCTGTTGCAATTGATATCAGTGGTTAATATGAGTGCCCTCAGTAAACAGCGCAACAAAAAGACAGCAAACAGTTAGAAACAGTCACGCAAATTGGCTTCTTAAGAGATCGCACGCACGCACGCACGTTCTCGCGATCAGCGATTGCACTGACATAGGCTACCGACACCGGTAAAATAAACTGGAGACCGCGGTGGTCACGTCACGAAGCAGGATTAGAATCTGTGACTCTGGCACAATGCTTCAAGTGCTTTGCACAGCGACTACTCCATTGTGCTATTTGATCGCTGTTTAATGTAGTGCTCGGTGTTCTATCAATTATGACAGTCTCGTGACGCTGGCCGTAGCGTTTGTAAACCAAAGGCCCTCCTTCTCATAAAAAAATATTTTTATTTCTCTGGCTGTTGCAATTGATATCAGTGGTTAATATGAGTGCCCTCAGTAAACAGCGCAACAAAAAGACAGCAAACAGTTAGAAACAGTCACGCAATTGGCTTCTTAAGAGATCGCACGCACGCACGTTCTCACGATCAGCGATTGCACTGACATAGTCTACCGGACACCGGTAAAATTAACGGGAGACCGTGGTGGTCACATCACGAAGCAGGATTAGAACCTGTGACGCTGGCACAATGAATCAAGTGCTTTGCACAGCGACTACTCCATTGTGCTATGGGATCGCTGTTTAATGTAGTGCTCGGTGTTCTATCAATTATGACAGTCTCGTGACGCTGGCCGTAGCGTTTGTAAACCAAAGGCCCTCCTTCTCATAAAAAAATATTTTTATTTCTCTGGCTGTTGCAATTGATATCAGTGGTTAATATGAGTGCCCTCAGTAAACAGCGCAACAAAAAGACAGCAAACAGTTAGAAACAGTCACGCAATTGGCTTCTTAAGAGATCGCACGCACGCACGTTCTCGCGATCAGCGATTGCACTGACATAGTCTACCGGACACCGGTAAAATTAACGGAAGACCGTGGTGGTCACATCACGACGCAGGATTAGAACCTGTGACGCTGGCACAATGAATCAAGTGCTTTGCACAGCGACTACTCCATTGTGCTATGGGATCGCTGTTTAATGTAGTGCTCGGTGTTCTATCAATTATGACAGTCTCGTGACGCTGGCCGTAACGTTTGTAAACCAAAGGCCCTCCTTCTCGTAAAAAAATATTTTTATTTCTCTGGCTGTTGCAATTGATATCAGTGGTTAATATGAGTGCCCTCAGTAAACAGCGCAACAAAAAGACAGCAAACAGTTAGAAACAGTCACGCAATTGGCTTCTTAAGAGATCGCACGCACGCACGCACGTTCTCGCGATCAGCGATTGCACTGAAATAGGCTACCGACACCGGTAAAATAAACTGGAGACCGCGGTGGTCACGTCACGAAGCAGGATTAGAATCTGTGACTCTGGCACAATGCTTCAAGTGCTTTGCACAGCGACTACTCCATTGTGCTATTTGATCGCTGTTTAATGTAGTGCTCGGTGTTCTATCAATTATGACAGTCTCGTGACGCTGGCCGTAGCGTTTGTAAACCAAAGGCCCTCCTTCTCATAAAAAAATATTTTTATTTCTCTGGCTGTTGCAATTGATATCAGTGGTTAATATGAGTGCCCTCAGTAAACAGCGCAACAAAAAGACAGCAAACAGTTAGAAACAGTCACGCAATTGGCTTCTTAAGAGATCGCACGCACGCACGCACGCACGTTCTCGCGATCAGCGATTGCACTGAAATAGGCTACCGACACCGGTAAAATAAACTGGAGACCGCAGTGGTCACGTCACGAAGCAGGATTAGAACCTGTGAAGCTGGCACAATGAATCAAGTGCTTTGCACAGCGACTACTCCATTGTGCTATGGGATCGCTGTTTAATGTAGTGCTCGGTGTTCTATCAATTATGACAGTCTCGTGACGCTGGCCGTAACGTTTGTAAACCAAAGGCCCTCCTTCTCGTAAAAAAATATTTTTATTTCTCTGGCTGTTGCAATTGATATCAGTGGTTAATATGAGTGCCCTCAGTAAACAGCGCAACAAAAAGACAGCAAACAGTTAGAAACAGTCACGCAATTGGCTTCTTAAGAGATCGCACGCACGCACGTTCTCGCGATCAGCGATTGCACTGACATAGTCTACCGGACACCGGTAAAATTAACGGGAGACCGTGGTGGTCACATCACGAAGCAGGATTAGAACCTGTGACGCTGGCACAATGAATCAAGTGCTTTGCACAGCGACTACTCCATTGTGCTATGGGATCGCTGTTTAATGTAGTGCTCGGTGTTCTATCAATTATGACAGTCTCGTGACGCTGGCCGTAACGTTTGTAAACCAAAGGCCCTCCTTCTCGTAAAAAAATATTTTTATTTCTCTGGCTGTTGCAATTGATATCAGTGGTTAATATGAGTGCCCTCAGTAAACAGCGCAACAAAAAGACAGCAAACAGTTAGAAACAGTCACGCAATTGGCTTCTTAAGAGATCGCACGCACGCACGTTCTCGCGATCAGCGATTGCACTGACATAGTCTACCGGACACCGGTAAAATTAACGGGAGACCGTGGTGGTCACATCACGACGCAGGATTAGAACCTGTGACGCTGGCACAATGAATCAAGTGCTTTGCACAGCGACTACTCCATTGTGCTATGGGATCGCTGTTTAATGTAGTGCTCGGTGTTCTATCAATTATGACAGTCTCGTGACGCTGGCCGTAACGTTTGTAAACCAAAGGCCCTCCTTCTCGTAAAAAATTTTTTTTATTTCTCTGGCTGTTGCAATTGATATCAGTGGTTAATATGAGTGCCCTCAGTAAACAGCGCAACAAAAATACAGCAAACAGTTAGAAACAGTCACGCAATTGGCTTCTTAAGAGATCGCACGCAGCACGTTCTCGCGATCAGCGATTGCACTGACATAGTCTACCGGACACCGGTAAAATTAACGGGAGACCGTGGTGGTCACATCACGAAGCAGGATTAGAACCTGTGACGCTGGCACAATGAATCAAGTGCTTTGCACAGCGACTACTCCATTGTGCTAAGGGATCGCTGTTTAATGTAGTGCTCGGTGTTCTATCAATTATGACAGTCTCGTGACGCTGGCCGTAACGTTTGTAAACCAAAGGCCCTCCTTCTCGTAAAAAAATATTTTTATTTCTCTGGCTGTTGCAATTGATATCAGTGGTTAATATGAGTGCCCTCAGTAAACAGCGCAACAAAAAGACAGCAAACAGTTAGAAACAGTCACGCAATTGGCTTCTTAAGAGATCGCACGCACGCACGTTCTCGCGATCAGCGATTGCACTGACATAGTCTACCGGACACCGGTAAAATTAACGGGAGACCGTGGTGGTCACATCACGACGCAGGATTAGAACCTGTGACGCTGGCACAATGAATCAAGTGCTTTGCACAGCGACTACTCCATTGTGCTATGGGATCGCTGTTTAATGTAGTGCTCGGTGTTCTATCAATTATGACAGTCTCGTGACGCTGGCCGTAACGTTTGTAAACCAAAGGCCCTCCTTCTCGTAAAAAAATATTTTTATTTCTCTGGCTGTTGCAATTGATATCAGTGGTTAATATGAGTGCCCTCAGTAAACAGCGCAACAAAAATACAGCAAACAGTTAGAAACAGTCACGCAATTGGCTTCTTAAGAGATCGCACGCAGCACGTTCTCGCGATCAGCGATTGCACTGACATAGTCTACCGGACACCGGTAAAATTAACGGGAGACCGTGGTGGTCACATCACGACGCAGGATTAGAACCTGTGACGCTGGCACAATGAATCAAGTGCTTTGCACAGCGACTACTCCATTGTGCTATGGGATCGCTGTTTAATGTAGTGCTCGGTGTTCTATCAATTATGACAGTCTCGTGATGCTGGCCGTAACGTTTGTAAACCAAAGGCCCTCCTTCTCGTAAAAAAATATTTTTATTTCTCTGGCTGTTGCAATTGATATCAGTGGTTAATATGAGTGCCCTCAGTAAACAGCGCAACAAAAATACAGCAAACAGTTAGAAACAGTCACGCAATTGGCTTCTTAAGAGATCGCACGCAGCACGTTCTCGCGATCAGCGATTGCACTGACATAGTCTACCGGACACCGGTAAAATTAACGGGAGACCGTGGTGGTCACATCACGAAGCAGGATTAGAACCTGTGACGCTGGCACAATGAATCAAGTGCTTTGCACAGCGACTACTCCATTGTGCTATGGGATCGCTGTTTAATGTAGTGCTCGGTGTTCTATCAATTATGACAGTCTCGTGACGCTGGCCGTAACGTTTGTAAACCAAAGGCCCTCCTTCTCGTAAAAAAATATTTTTATTTCTCTGGCTGTTGCAATTGATATCAGTGGTTAATATGAGTGCCCTCAGTAAACAGCGCAACAAAAAGACAGCAAACAGTTAGAAACAGTCACGCAATTGGCTTCTTAAGAGATCGCACGCACGCACGCACGCACGTTCTCGCGATCAGCGATTGCACTGAAATAGGCTACCGACACCGGTAAAATAAACTGGAGACCGCGGTGGTCACGTCACAAAGCAGGATTAGAATCTGTGACTCTGGCACAATGCTTCAAGTGCTTTGCACAGCGACTACTCCATTGTGCTATTTGATCGCTGTTTAATGTAGTGCTCGGTGTTCTATCAATTATGACAGTCTCGTGACGCTGGCCGTAGCGTTTGTAAACCAAAGGCCCTCCTTCTCATAAAAAAATATTTTTATTTCTCTGGCTGTTGCAATTGATATCAGTGGTTAATATGAGTGCCCTCAGTAAACAGCGCAACAAAAAGACAGCAAACAGTTAGAAACAGTCACGCAATTGGCTTCTTAAGAGATCGCACGCACGCACGCACGCACGTTCTCGCGATCAGCGATTGCACTGAAATAGGCTACCGACACCGGTAAAATAAACTGGAGACCGCGGTGGTCACGTCACGAAGCAGGATTAGAATCTGTGACTCTGGCACAATGCTTCAAGTGCTTTGCACAGCGACTACTCCATTGTGCTATTTGATCGCTGTTTAATGTAGTGCTCGGTGTTCTATCAATTATGACAGTCTCGTGACGCTGGCCGTAGCGTTTGTAAACCAAAGGCCCTCCTTCTCATAAAAAAATATTTTTATTTCTCTGGCTGTTGCAATTGATATCAGTGGTTAATATGAGTGCCCTCAGTAAACAGCGCAACAAAAAGACAGCAAACAGTTAGAAACAGTCACGCAATTGGCTTCTTAAGAGATCGCACGCAGCACGTTCTCGCGATCAGCGATTGCACTGACATAGTCTACCGGACACCGGTAAAATTAACGGGAGACCGTGGTGGTCACATCACGAAGCAGGATTAGAACCTGTGACGCTGGCACAATGAATCAAGTGCTTTGCACAGCGACTACTCCATTGTGCTATGGGATCGCTGTTTAATGTAGTGCTCGGTGTTCTATCAATTATGACAGTCTCGTGACGCTGGCCGTAACGTTTGTAAACCAAAGGCCCTCCTTCTCGTAAAAAAATATTTTTATTTCTCTGGCTGTTGCAATTGATATCAGTGGTTAATATGAGTGCCCTCAGTAAACAGCGCAACAAAAAGACAGCAAACAGTTAGAAACAGTCACGCAATTGGCTTCTTAAGAGATCGCACGCACGCACGCACGCACGTTCTCGCGATCAGCGATTGCACTGAAATAGGCTACCGACACCGGTAAAATAAACTGGAGACCGCGGTGGTCACGTCACGAAGCAGGATTAGAATCTGTGACTCTGGCACAATGCTTCAAGTGCTTTGCACAGCGACTACTCCATTGTGCTATTTGATCGCTGTTTAATGTAGTGCTCGGTGTTCTATCAATTATGACAGTCTCGTGACGCTGGCCGTAGCGTTTGTAAACCAAAGGCCCTCCTTCTCATAAAAAAATATTTTTATTTCTCTGGCTGTTGCAATTGATATCAGTGGTTAATATGAGTGCCCTCAGTAAACAGCGCAACAAAAAGACAGCAAACAGTTAGAAACAGTCACGCAATTGGCTTCTTAAGAGATCGCACGCACGCACGCACGCACGTTCTCGCGATCAGCGATTGCACTGAAATAGGCTACCGACAC
Organism: Alosa sapidissima; assembly: GCF_018492685.1. Taxonomy (NCBI): domain Eukaryota; kingdom Metazoa; phylum Chordata; class Actinopteri; order Clupeiformes; family Clupeidae; genus Alosa; species Alosa sapidissima. The sequence continues at coordinate 34,807,915 of NC_055972.1, forward strand.
CGGTAAAATAAACTGGAGACCGCGGTGGTCACGTCACGAAGCAGGATTAGAATCTGTGACTCTGGCACAATGCTTCAAGTGCTTTGCACAGCGACTACTCCATTGTGCTATTTGATCGCTGTTTAATGTAGTGCTCGGTGTTCTATCAATTATGACAGTCTCGTGACGCTGGCCGTAGCGTTTGTAAACCAAAGGCCCTCCTTCTCATAAAAAAATATTTTTATTTCTCTGGCTGTTGCAATTGATATCAGTGGTTAATATGAGTGCCCTCAGTAAACAGCGCAACAAAAAGACAGCAAACAGTTAGAAACAGTCACGCAATTGGCTTCTTAAGAGATCGCACGCACGCACGCACGCACGTTCTCGCGATCAGCGATTGCACTGAAATAGGCTACCGACACCGGTAAAATAAACTGGAGACCGCGGTGGTCACGTCACGAAGCAGGATTAGAACCTGTGAAGCTGGCACAATGAATCAAGTGCTTTGCACAGCGACTACTCCATTGTGCTATGGGATCGCTGTTTAATGTAGTGCTCGGTGTTCTATCAATTATGACAGTCTCGTGACGCTGGCCGTAACGTTTGTAAACCAAAGGCCCTCCTTCTCGTAAAAAAATATTTTTATTTCTCTGGCTGTTGCAATTGATATCAGTGGTTAATATGAGTGCCCTCAGTAAACAGCGCAACAAAAAGACAGCAAACAGTTAGAAACAGTCACGCAATTGGCTTCTTAAGAGATCGCACGCACACACGCACGCACGTTCTCGCGATCAGCGATTGCACTGAAATAGGCTACCGACACCGGTAAAATAAACTGGAGACCGCGGTGGTCACGTCACGAAGCAGGATTAGAATCTGTGACTCTGGCACAATGCTTCAAGTGCTTTGCACAGCGACTACTCCATTGTGCTATTTGATCGCTGTTTAATGTAGTGCTCGGTGTTCTATCAATTATGACAGTCTCGTGACGCTGGCCGTAGCGTTTGTAAACCAAAGGCACTCCTTCTCATAAAAAAATATTTTTATTTCTCTGGCTGTTGCAATTGATATCAGTGGTTAATATGAGTGCCCTCAGTAAACAGCGCAACAAAAAGACAGCAAACAGTTAGAAACAGTCACGCAATTGGCTTCTTAAGAGATCGCACGCACGCACGTTCTCGCGATCAGCGATTGCACTGACATAGTCTACCGGACACCGGTAAAATTAACGGGAGACCGTGGTGGTCACATCACGAAGCAGGATTAGAACCTGTGACGCTGGCACAATGAATCAAGTGCTTTGCACAGCGACTACTCCATTGTGCTATGGGATCGCTGTTTAATGTAGTGCTCGGTGTTCTATCAATTATGACAGTCTCGTGACGCTGGCCGTAACGTTTGTAAACCAAAGGCCCTCCTTCTCGTAAAAAAATATTTTTATTTCTCTGGCTGTTGCAATTGATATCAGTGGTTAATATGAGTGCCCTCAGTAAACAGCGCAACAAAAAGACAGCAAACAGTTAGAAACAGTCACGCAATTGGCTTCTTAAGAGATCGCACGCACGCACGTTCTCGCGATCAGCGATTGCACTGACATAGTCTACCGGACACCGGTAAAATTAACGGGAGACCGTGGTGGTCACATCACGACGCAGGATTAGAACCTGTGACGCTGGCACAATGAATCAAGTGCTTTGCACAGCGACTACTCCATTGTGCTATGGGATCGCTGTTTAATGTAGTGCTCGGTGTTCTATCAATTATGACAGTCTCGTGACGCTGGCCGTAACGTTTGTAAACCAAAGGCCCTCCTTCTCGTAAAAAAATATTTTTATTTCTCTGGCTGTTGCAATTGATATCAGTGGTTAATATGAGTGCCCTCAGTAAACAGCGCAACAAAAATACAGCAAACAGTTAGAAACAGTCACGCAATTGGCTTCTTAAGAGATCGCACGCAGCACGTTCTCGCGATCAGCGATTGCACTGACATAGTCTACCGGACACCGGTAAAATTAACGGGAGACCGTGGTGGTCACATCACGAAGCAGGATTAGAACCTGTGACGCTGGCACAATGAATCAAGTGCTTTGCACAGCGACTACTCCATTGTGCTATGGGATCGCTGTTTAATGTAGTGCTCGGTGTTCTATCAATTATGACAGTCTCGTGACGCTGGCCGTAACGTTTGTAAACCAAAGGCCCTCCTTCTCGTAAAAAAATATTTTTATTTCTCTGGCTGTTGCAATTGATATCAGTGGTTAATATGAGTGCCCTCAGTAAACAGCGCAACAAAAAGACAGCAAACAGTTAGAAACAGTCACGCAATTGGCTTCTTAAGAGATCGCACGCACACACGCACGCACGTTCTCGCGATCAGCGATTGCACTGAAATAGGCTACCGACACCGGTAAAATAAACTGGAGACCGCGGTGGTCACGTCACGAAGCAGGATTAGAATCTGTGACTCTGGCACAATGCTTCAAGTGCTTTGCACAGCGACTACTCCATTGTGCTATTTGATCGCTGTTTAATGTAGTGCTCGGTGTTCTATCAATTATGACAGTCTCGTGACGCTGGCCGTAGCGTTTGTAAACCAAAGGCACTCCTTCTCATAAAAAAATATTTTTATTTCTCTGGCTGTTGCAATTGATATCAGTGGTTAATATGAGTGCCCTCAGTAAACAGCGCAACAAAAAGACAGCAAACAGTTAGAAACAGTCACGCAATTGGCTTCTTAAGAGATCGCACGCACGCACGTTCTCGCGATCAGCGATTGCACTGACATAGTCTACCGGACACCGGTAAAATTAACGGGAGACCGTGGTGGTCACATCACGAAGCAGGATTAGAACCTGTGACGCTGGCACAATGAATCAAGTGCTTTGCACAGCGACTACTCCATTGTGCTATGGGATCGCTGTTTAATGTAGTGCTCGGTGTTCTATCAATTATGACAGTCTCGTGACGCTGGCCGTAACGTTTGTAAACCAAAGGCCCTCCTTCTCGTAAAAAAATATTTTTATTTCTCTGGCTGTTGCAATTGATATCAGTGGTTAATATGAGTGCCCTCAGTAAACAGCGCAACAAAAAGACAGCAAACAGTTAGAAACAGTCACGCAATTGGCTTCTTAAGAGATCGCACGCACGCACGTTCTCGCGATCAGCGATTGCACTGACATAGTCTACCGGACACCGGTAAAATTAACGGGAGACCGTGGTGGTCACATCACGACGCAGGATTAGAACCTGTGACGCTGGCACAATGAATCAAGTGCTTTGCACAGCGACTACTCCATTGTGCTATGGGATCGCTGTTTAATGTAGTGCTCGGTGTTCTATCAATTATGACAGTCTCGTGACGCTGGCCGTAACGTTTGTAAACCAAAGGCCCTCCTTCTCGTAAAAAAATATTTTTATTTCTCTGGCTGTTGCAATTGATATCAGTGGTTAATATGAGTGCCCTCAGTAAACAGCGCAACAAAAATACAGCAAACAGTTAGAAACAGTCACGCAATTGGCTTCTTAAGAGATCGCACGCAGCACGTTCTCGCGATCAGCGATTGCACTGACATAGTCTACCGGACACCGGTAAAATTAACGGGAGACCGTGGTGGTCACATCACGAAGCAGGATTAGAACCTGTGACGCTGGCACAATGAATCAAGTGCTTTGCACAGCGACTACTCCATTGTGCTATGGGATCGCTGTTTAATGTAGTGCTCGGTGTTCTATCAATTATGACAGTCTCGTGACGCTGGCCGTAACGTTTGTAAACCAAAGGCCCTCCTTCTCGTAAAAAAATATTTTTATTTCTCTGGCTGTTGCAATTGATATCAGTGGTTAATATGAGTGCCCTCAGTAAACAGCGCAACAAAAAGACAGCAAACAGTTAGAAACAGTCACGCAATTGGCTTCTTAAGAGATCGCACGCACGCACGTTCTCGCGATCAGCGATTGCACTGACATAGTCTACCGGACACCGGTAAAATTAACGGGAGACCGTGGTGGTCACATCACGACGCAGGATTAGAACCTGTGACGCTGGCACAATGAATCAAGTGCTTTGCACAGCGACTACTCCATTGTGCTATGGGATCGCTGTTTAATGTAGTGCTCGGTGTTCTATCAATTATGACAGTCTCGTGACGCTGGCCGTAACGTTTGTAAACCAAAGGCCCTCCTTCTCGTAAAAAAATATTTTTATTTCTCTGGCTGTTGCAATTGATATCAGTGGTTAATATGAGTGCCCTCAGTAAACAGCGCAACAAAAATACAGCAAACAGTTAGAAACAGTCACGCAATTGGCTTCTTAAGAGATCGCACGCAGCACGTTCTCGCGATCAGCGATTGCACTGACATAGTCTACCGGACACCGGTAAAATTAACGGGAGACCGTGGTGGTCACATCACGAAGCAGGATTAGAACCTGTGACGCTGGCACAATGAATCAAGTGCTTTGCACAGCGACTACTCCATTGTGCTATGGGATCGCTGTTTAATGTAGTGCTCGGTGTTCTATCAATTATGACAGTCTCGTGACGCTGGCCGTAACGTTTGTAAACCAAAGGCCCTCCTTCTCGTAAAAAAATATTTTTATTTCTCTGGCTGTTGCAATTGATATCAGTGGTTAATATGAGTGCCCTCAGTAAACAGCGCAACAAAAATACAGCAAACAGTTAGAAACAGTCACGCAATTGGCTTCTTAAGAGATCGCACGCAGCACGTTCTCGCGATCAGCGATTGCACTGACATAGTCTACCGGACACCGGTAAAATTAACGGGAGACCGTGGTGGTCACATCACGAAGCAGGATTAGAACCTGTGACGCTGGCACAATGAATCAAGTGCTTTGCACAGCGACTACTCCATTGTGCTATGGGATCGCTGTTTAATGTAGTGCTCGGTGTTCTATCAATTATGACAGTCTCGTGACGCTGGCCGTAACGTTTGTAAACCAAAGGCCCTCCTTCTCGTAAAAAAATATTTTTATTTCTCTGGCTGTTGCAATTGATATCAGTGGTTAATATGAGTGCCCTCAGTAAACAGCGCAACAAAAAGACAGCAAACAGTTAGAAACAGTCACGCAATTGGCTTCTTAAGAGATCGCACGCACGCACGTTCTCGCGATCAGCGATTGCACTGACATAGTCTACCGGACACCGGTAAAATTAACGGGAGACCGTGGTGGTCACATCACGACGCAGGATTAGAACCTGTGACGCTGGCACAATGAATCAAGTGCTTTGCACAGCGACTACTCCATTGTGCTATGGGATCGCTGTTTAATGTAGTGCTCGGTGTTCTATCAATTATGACAGTCTCGTGACGCTGGCCGTAACGTTTGTAAACCAAAGGCCCTCCTTCTCGTAAAAAAATATTTTTATTTCTCTGGCTGTTGCAATTGATATCAGTGGTTAATATGAGTGCCCTCAGTAAACAGCGCAACAAAAAGACAGCAAACAGTTAGAAACAGTAACGCAATTGGCTTCTTAAGAGATCGCACGCACGCACGCACGCACGTTCTCGCGATCAGCGATTGCACTGAAATAGGCTACCTACACCGGTAAAATAAACTGGAGACCGCGGTGGTCACGTCACGAAGCAGGATTAGAATCTGTGACTCTGGCACAATGCTTCAAGTGCTTTGCACAGCGACTACTCCATTGTGCTATTTGATCGCTGTTTAATGTAGTGCTCGGTGTTCTATTAATTATGACAGTCTCGTGACGCTGGCCGTAGCGTTTGTAAACCAAAGGCCCTCCTTCTCATAAAAAAATATTTTTATTTCTCTGGCTGTTGCAATTGATATCAGTGGTTAATATGAGTGCCCTCAGTAAACAGCGCAACAAAAAGACAGCAAACAGTTAGAAACAGTCACGCAATTGGCTTCTTAAGAGATCGCACGCACGCACGTTCTCGCGATCAGCGATTGCACTGACATAGTCTACCGGACACCGGTAAAATTAACGGGAGACCGTGGTGGTCACATCACGACGCAGGATTAGAACCTGTGACGCTGGCACAATGAATCAAGTGCTTTGCACAGCGACTACTCCATTGTGCTATGGGATCGCTGTTTAATGTAGTGCTCGGTGTTCTATCAATTATGACAGTCTCGTGACGCTGGCCGTAACGTTTGTAAACCAAAGGCCCTCCTTCTCGTAAAAAAATATTTTTATTTCTCTGGCTGTTGCAATTGATATCAGTGGTTAATATGAGTGCCCTCAGTAAACAGCGCAACAAAAATACAGCAAACAGTTAGAAACAGTCACGCAATTGGCTTCTTAAGAGATCGCACGCAGCACGTTCTCGCGATCAGCGATTGCACTGACATAGTCTACCGGACACCGGTAAAATTAACGGGAGACCGTGGTGGTCACATCACGAAGCAGGATTAGAACCTGTGACGCTGGCACAATGAATCAAGTGCTTTGCACAGCGACTACTCCATTGTGCTATGGGATCGCTGTTTAATGTAGTGCTCGGTGTTCTATCAATTATGACAGTCTCGTGACGCTGGCCGTAACGTTTGTAAACCAAAGGCCCTCCTTCTCGTAAAAAAATATTTTTATTTCTCTGGCTGTTGCAATTGATATCAGTGGTTAATATGAGTGCCCTCAGTAAACAGCGCAACAAAAAGACAGCAAACAGTTAGAAACAGTCACGCAATTGGCTTCTTAAGAGATCGCACGCACGCACGTTCTCGCGATCAGCGATTGCACTGACATAGTCTACCGGACACCGGTAAAATTAACGGGAGACCGTGGTGGTCACATCACGACGCAGGATTAGAACCTGTGACGCTGGCACAATGAATCAAGTGCTTTGCACAGCGACTACTCCATTGTGCTATGGGATCGCTGTTTAATGTAGTGCTCGGTGTTCTATCAATTATGACAGTCTCGTGACGCTGGCCGTAACGTTTGTAAACCAAAGGCCCTCCTTCTCGTAAAAAAATATTTTTATTTCTCTGGCTGTTGCAATTGATATCAGTGGTTAATATGAGTGCCCTCAGTAAACAGCGCAACAAAAATACAGCAAACAGTTAGAAACAGTCACGCAATTGGCTTCTTAAGAGATCGCACGCAGCACGTTCTCGCGATCAGCGATTGCACTGACATAGTCTACCGGACACCGGTAAAATTAACGGGAGACCGTGGTGGTCACATCACGAAGCAGGATTAGAACCTGTGACGCTGGCACAATGAATCAAGTGCTTTGCACAGCGACTACTCCATTGTGCTATGGGATCGCTGTTTAATGTAGTGCTCGGTGTTCTATCAATTATGACAGTCTCGTGACGCTGGCCGTAACGTTTGTAAACCAAAGGCCCTCCTTCTCGTAAAAAAATATTTTTATTTCTCTGGCTGTTGCAATTGATATCAGTGGTTAATATGAGTGCCCTCAGTAAACAGCGCAACAAAAAGACAGCAAACAGTTAGAAACAGTCACGCAATTGGCTTCTTAAGAGATCGCACGCACGCACGCACGCACGTTCTCGCGATCAGCGATTGCACTGAAATAGGCTACCTACACCGGTAAAATAAACTGGAGACCGCGGTGGTCACGTCACGAAGCAGGATTAGAATCTGTGACTCTGGCACAATGCTTCAAGTGCTTTGCACAGCGACTACTCCATTGTGCTATTTGATCGCTGTTTAATGTAGTGCTCGGTGTTCTATCAATTATGACAGTCTCGTGACGCTGGCCGTAGCGTTTGTAAACCAAAGGCCCTCCTTCTCATAAAAAAATATTTTTATTTCTCTGGCTGTTGCAATTGATATCAGTGGTTAATATGAGTGCCCTCAGTAAACAGCGCAACAAAAAGACAGCAAACAGTTAGAAACAGTCACGCAATTGGCTTCTTAAGAGATCGCACGCACGCACGCACGCACGTTCTCGCGATCAGCGATTGCACTGAAATAGGCTACCGACACCGGTAAAATAAACTGGAGACCGCGGTGGTCACGTCACGAAGCAGGATTAGAATCTGTGACTCTGGCACAATGCTTCAAGTGCTTTGCACAGCGACTACTCCATTGTGCTATTTGATCGCTGTTTAATGTAGTGCTCTGTGTTCTATCAATTATGACAGTCTCGTGACGCTGGCCGTAGCGTTTGTAAACCAAAGGCCCTCCTTCTCATAAAAAAATATTTTTATTTCTCTGGCTGTTGCAATTGATATCAGTGGTTAATATGAGTGCCCTAAGTAAACAGCGCAACAAAAAGACAGCAAACAGTTAGAAACAGTCACGCAATTGGCTTCTTAAGAGATCGCACGCACGCACGTTCTCGCGATCAGCGATTGCACTGACATAGTCTACCGGACACCGGTAAAATTAACGGGAGACCGTGGTGGTCACATCACGAAGCAGGATTAGAACCTGTGACGCTGGCACAATGAATCAAGTGCTTTGCACAGCGACTACTCCATTGTGCTATGGGATCGCTGTTTAATGTAGTGCTCGGTGTTCTATCAATTATGACAGTCTCGTGACGCTGGCCGTAACGTTTGTAAACCAAAGGCCCTCCTTCTCGTAAAAAAATATTTTTATTTCTCTGGCTGTTGCAATTGATATCAGTGGTTAATATGAGTGCCCTCAGTAAACAGCGCAACAAAAAGACAGCAAACAGTTAGAAACAGTCACGCAATTGGCTTCTTAAGAGATCGCACGCACGCACGTTCTCGCGATCAGCGATTGCATTGACATAGTCTACCGGACACCGGTAAAATTAACGGGAGACCGCGATGGTCACATCACAAAGCAGGATTAGAACCTGTGACGCTGGCACAATGAATCAAGTGCTTTGCACAGCGACTACTCCATTGTGCTATGGGATCGCTGTTTAATGTAGTGCTCGGTGTTCTATCAATTATGACAGTCTCGTGACGCTGGCCGTAAACCAAAGGCCCTCCTTCTCGTAAAAAAATATTTTTATTTCTCTGGCTGTTGCAATTGATATCAGTGGTTAATATGAGTGCCCTCAGTAAACAGCGCAACAAAAAGACAGCAAACAGTTAGAAACAGTCACGCAATTGGCTTCTTAAGAGATCGCACGCACGCACGCACGTTCTCGCGATCAGCGATTGCACTGACATAGGCTACCGACACCGGTAAAATAAACTGGAGACCGCGGTGGTCACGTCACGAAGCAGGATTAGAATCTGTGACTCTGGCACAATGCTTCAAGTGCTTTGCACAGCGACTACTCCATTGTGCTATTTGATCGCTGTTTAATGTAGTGCTCGGTGTTCTATCAATTATGACAGTCTCGTGACGCTGGCCGTAGCGTTTGTAAACCAAAGGCCCTCCTTCTCATAAAAAAATATTTTTATTTCTCTGGCTGTTGCAATTGATATCAGTGGTTAATATGAGTGCCCTCAGTAAACAGCGCAACAAAAATACAGCAAACAGTTAGAAACAGTCACGCAATTGGCTTCTTAAGAGATAGCACGCAGCACGTTCTCGCGATCAGCGATTGCACTGACATAGTCTACCGGACACCGGTAAAATTAACGGGAGACCGTGGTGGTCACATCACGAAGCAGGATTAGAACCTGTGACGCTGGCACAATGAATCAAGTGCTTTGCACAGCGACTACTCCATTGTGCTATGGGATCGCTGTTTAATGTAGTGCTCGGTGTTCTATCAATTATGACAGTCTCGTGACGCTGGCCGTAACGTTTGTAAACCAAAGGCCCTCCTTCTCGTAAAAAAATATTTTTATTTCTCTGGCTGTTGCAATTGATATCAGTGGTTAATATGAGTGCCCTCAGTAAACAGCGCAACAAAAAGACAGCAAACAGTTAGAAACAGTCACGCAATTGGCTTCTTAAGAGATCGCACGCACGCACGCACGTTCTCGCGATCAGCGATTGCACTGACATAGGCTACCGACACCGGTAAAATAAACTGGAGACCGCGGTGGTCACGTCACGAAGCAGGATTAGAATCTGTGACTCTGGCACAATGCTTCAAGTGCTTTGCACAGCGACTACTCCATTGTGCTATTTGATCGCTGTTTAATGTAGTGCTCGGTGTTCTATCAATTATGACAGTCTCGTGACGCTGGCCGTAGCGTTTGTAAACCAAAGGCCCTCCTTCTCATAAAAAAATATTTTTATTTCTCTGGCTGTTGCAATTGATATCAGTGGTTAATATGAGTGCCCTCAGTAAACAGCGCAACAAAAAGACAGCAAACAGTTAGAAACAGTCACGCAATTGGCTTCTTAAGAGATCGCACGCACGCACGCACGCACGTTCTCGCGATCAGCGATTGCACTGAAATAGGCTACCGACACCGGTAAAATAAACTGGAGACCGCGGTGGTCACGTCACGAAGCAGGATTAGAATCTGTGACTCTGGCACAATGCTTCAAGTGCTTTGCACAGCGACTACTCCATTGTGCTATTTGATCGCTGTTTAATGTAGTGCTCGGTGTTCTATCAATTATGACAGTCTCGTGACGCTGGCCGTAGCGTTTGTAAACCAAAGGCCCTCCTTCTCATAAAAAAATATTTTTATTTCTCTGGCTGTTGCAATTGATATCAGTGGTTAATATGAGTGCCCTAAGTAAACAGCGCAACAAAAAGACAGCAAACAGTTAGAAACAGTCACGCAATTGGCTTCTTAAGAGATCGCACGCACGCACGTTCTCGCGATCAGCGATTGCACTGACATAGTCTACCGGACACCGGTAAAATTAACGGGAGACCGTGGTGGTCACATCACGAAGCAGGATTAGAACCTGTGACGCTGGCACAATGAATCAAGTGCTTTGCACAGCGACTACTCCATTGTGCTATGGGATCGCTGTTTAATGTAGTGCTCGGTGTTCTATCAATTATGACAGTCTCGTGACGCTGGCCGTAACGTTTGTAAACCAAAGGCCCTCCTTCTCGTAAAAAAATATTTTTATTTCTCTGGCTGTTGCAATTGATATCAGTGGTTAATATGAGTGCCCTCAGTAAACAGCGCAACAAAAAGACAGCAAACAGTTAGAAACAGTCACGCAATTGGCTTCTTAAGAGATCGCACGCACGCACGTTCTCGCGATCAGCGATTGCATTGACATAGTCTACCGGACACCGGTAAAATTAACGGGAGACCGCGATAGTCACATCACAAAGCAGGATTAGAACCTGTGACGCTGGCACAATGAATCAAGTGCTTTGCACAGCGACTACTCCATTGTGCTATGGGATCGCTGTTTAATGTAGTGCTCGGTGTTCTATCAATTATGACAGTCTCGTGACGCTGGCCGTAAACCAAAGGCCCTCCTTCTCGTAAAAAAATATTTTTATTTCTCTGGCTGTTGCAATTGATATCAGTGGTTAATATGAGTGCCCTCAGTAAACAGCGCAACAAAAAGACAGCAAACAGTTAGAAACAGTCACGCAATTGGCTTCTTAAGAGATCGCACGCACGCACGCACGTTCTCGCGATCAGCGATTGCACTGACATAGGCTACCGACACCGGTAAAATAAACTGGAGACCGCGGTGGTCACGTCACGAAGCAGTATTAGAATCTGTGACTCTGGCACAATGCTTCAAGTGCTTTGCACAGCGACTACTCCATTGTGCTATTTGATCGCTGTTTAATGTAGTGCTCGGTGTTCTATCAATTATGACAGTCTCGTGACGCTGGCCGTAGCGTTTGTAAACCAAAGGCCCTCCTTCTCATAAAAAAATATTTTTATTTCTCTGGCTGTTGCAATTGATATCAGTGGTTAATATGAGTGCCCTCAGTAAACAGCGCAACAAAAATACAGCAAACAGTTAGAAACAGTCACGCAATTGGCTTCTTAAGAGATCGCACGCAGCACGTTCTCGCGATCAGCGATTGCACTGACATAGTCTACCGGACACCGGTAAAATTAACGGGAGACCGTGGTGGTCACATCACGAAGCAGGATTAGAACCTGTGACGCTGGCACAATGAATCAAGTGCTTTGCACAGCGACTACTCCATTGTGCTATGGGATCGCTGTTTAATGTAGTGCTCGGTGTTCTATCAATTATGACAGTCTCGTGACGCTGGCCGTAACGTTTGTAAACCAAAGGCCCTCCTTCTCGTAAAAAAATATTTTTATTTCTCTGGCTGTTGCAATTGATATCAGTGGTTAATATGAGTGCCCTCAGTAAACAGCGCAACAAAAAGACAGCAAACAGTTAGAAACAGTCACGCAATTGGCTTCTTAAGAGATCGCACGCACGCACGTTCTCGCGATCAGCGATTGCACTGACATAGTCTACCGGACACCGGTAAAATTAACGGGAGACCGTGGTGGTCACATCACGACGCAGGATTAGAACCTGTGACGCTGGCACAATGAATCAAGTGCTTTGCACAGCGACTACTCCATTGTGCTATGGGATCGCTGTTTAATGTAGTGCTCGGTGTTCTATCAATTATGACAGTCTCGTGACGCTGGCCGTAACGTTTGTAAACCAAAGGCCCTCCTTCTCGTAAAAAAATATTTTTATTTCTCTGGCTGTTGCAATTGATATCAGTGGTTAATATGAGTGCCCTCAGTAAACAGCGCAACAAAAAGACAGCAAACAGTTAGAAACAGTCACGCAATTGGCTTCTTAAGAGATCGCACGCACGCACGCACGCACGTTCTCGCGATCAGCGATTGCACTGAAATAGGCTACCTACACCGGTAAAATAAACTGGAGACCGCGGTGGTCACGTCACGAAGCAGGATTAGAATCTGTGACTCTGGCACAATGCTTCAAGTGCTTTGCACAGCGACTACTCCATTGTGCTATTTGATCGCTGTTTAATGTAGTGCTCGGTGTTCTATTAATTATGACAGTCTCGTGACGCTGGCCGTAGCGTTTGTAAACCAAAGGCCCTCCTTCTCATAAAAAAATATTTTTATTTCTCTGGCTGTTGCAATTGATATCAGTGGTTAATATGAGTGCCCTCAGTAAACAGCGCAACAAAAAGACAGCAAACAGTTAGAAACAGTCACGCAATTGGCTTCTTAAGAGATCGCACGCACGCACGCACGTTCTCGCGATCAGCGATTGCACTGACATAGGCTACCGACACCGGTAAAATAAACTGGAGACCGCGGTGGTCACGTCACGAAGCAGGATTAGAATCTGTGACTCTGGCACAATGCTTCAAGTGCTTTGCACAGCGACTACTCCATTGTGCTATTTGATCGCTGTTTAATGTAGTGCTCGGTGTTCTATCAATTATGACAGTCTCGTGACGCTGGCCGTAGCGTTTGTAAACCAAAGGCCCTCCTTCTCATAAAAAAATATTTTTATTTCTCTGGCTGTTGCAATTGATATCAGTGGTTAATATGAGTGCCCTCAGTAAACAGCGCAACAAAAAGACAGCAAACAGTTAGAAACAGTCACGCAATTGGCTTCTTAAGAGATCGCACGCACGCACGCACGCACGTTCTCGCGATCAGCGATTGCACTGAAATAGGCTACCGACACCGGTAAAATAAACTGGAGACCGCGGTGGTCACGTCACGAAGCAGGATTAGAATCTGTGACTCTGGCACAATGTTTCAAGTGCTTTGCACAGCGACTACTCCATTGTGCTATTTGATCGCTGTTTAATGTAGTGCTCGGTGTTCTATCAATTAGAACACAGCTCTATCTGTCCTTTCCACCTGACGACCCCCTGGTTTCAGCACGGATCTCGGATTGCCTTTCAGACATAGCTACATGGATGAAGGCACACCACCTCCAGCTGAACCTCTCAAAGACTGAACTGCTGGTCATCCCAGCTAAACCTACCATACACCACGACATCAACATCAAATTTGACTCCCTGTCTGTTTCACCGACCAGGACTGCAAGAAATCTAGGAGTTGTTCTTGACAACCAACTAAACTTCTCAGATCATGTTGCCTCAGTCGCCCGGTCATGCCGTTTTGCACTCTACAACATACGGAAAATCAGGACTTACTTGACTCAAGATGCTACCCAACTTCTGGTTCAGGCAATAGTCATCTCACGACTCGACTACTGCAATGCCCTCCTGACAGGTCTCCCAGCCTGCGCAGTGAAACCACTTCAGATGATCCAGAACGCGGCGGCGCGCCTGGTCTACAACCAACCCAAAAGGGCACATGTTACCCCGCTGCTCATCCAGCTACACTGGCTACCTATGGCGGCCCGCATCAAATTCAAGTCTCTAACGCTTGCCTACAAAGTAGTCTCCGGTTCTGCTCCCACCTACTTGAATGCCCTCATACAGACTTACACTACCTCCAGACCGCTGCGCTCCTCTGACGAACGACGTCTAGCTCTACCACCGGTACGCTCAAGCCAAACCAAACTTTTCTCATCTGTTGTTCCTCGTTGGTGGAACACACTGCCAGTTCCTACAAGGGCAGGGACATCCTTTTCCACTTTCAAAAAACTCCTGAAGACCCAGCTCTTTAGAGAACATCTACTCTCATAGCAACACTTACAACAAGTCTTACTGATCCTAGCACTCACCAGCCGTTTTAAACTGACAAGTAACTGTTAAAAACAGCACTCACCGACGCACTTATTCTTACTGTACTCTAATGTTTTTTTTTAAACTGTCCTAAAATTGTGAGAATTGTTCTAAAAACTTACTGTTTACCATGTTGTTAGTCGCTTTGGTTAAAAAGCGTCAGCCAAATGTAATGTAATGTAATGTAATGTAATGTAATTATGACAGTCTCGTGACGCTGGCCGTAGCGTTTGTAAACCAAAGGCCCTCCTTCTCGTAAAAAAATATTTTTATTTCTCTGGCTGTTGCAATTGATATCAGTGGTTAATATGAGTGCCCTCAGTAAACAGCGCAACAAAAAGACAGCAAACAGTTAGAAACAGTCACGCAATTGGCTTCTTAAGAGATCGCACGCACGCACGTTCTCGCGATCAGCGATTGCATTGACATAGTCTACCGGACACCGGTAAAATTAACGGGAGACCGCGATGGTCACATCACAAAGCAGGATTAGAACCTGTGACGCTGGCACAATGAATCAAGTGCTTTGCACAGCGACTACTCCATTGTGCTATGGGATCGCTGTTTAATGTAGTGCTCGGTGTTCTATCAATTATGACAGTCTCGTGACGCTGGCCGTAAACCAAAGGCCCTCCTTCTCGTAAAAAAATATTTTTATTTCTCTGGCTGTTGCAATTGATATCAGTGGTTAATATGAGTGCCCTCAGTAAACAGCGCAACAAAAAGACAGCAAACAGTTAGAAACAGTCACGCAATTGGCTTCTTAAGAGATCGCACGCACGCACGCACGTTCTCGCGATCAGCGATTGCACTGACATAGGCTACCGACACCGGTAAAATAAACTGGAGACCGCGGTGGTCACGTCACGAAGCAGGATTAGAATCTGTGACTCTGGCACAATGCTTCAAGTGCTTTGCACAGCGACTACTCCATTGTGCTATTTGATCGCTGTTTAATGTAGTGCTCGGTGTTCTATCAATTATGACAGTCTCGTGACGCTGGCCGTAGCGTTTGTAAACCAAAGGCCCTCCTTCTCATAAAAAAATATTTTTATTTCTCTGGCTGTTGCAATTGATATCAGTGGTTAATATGAGTGCCCTAAGTAAACAGCGCAACAAAAAGACAGCAAACAGTTAGAAACAGTCACGCAATTGGCTTCTTAAGAGATCGCACGCACGCACGTTCTCGCGATCAGCGATTGCACTGACATAGTCTACCGGACACCGGTAAAATTAACGGGAGACCGTGGTGGTCACATCACGAAGCAGGATTAGAACCTGTGACGCTGGCACAATGAATCAAGTGCTTTGCACAGCGACTACTCCATTGTGCTATGGGATCGCTGTTTAATGTAGTGCTCGGTGTTCTATCAATTATGACAGTCTCGTGACGCTGGCCGTAACGTTTGTAAACCAAAGGCCCTCCTTCTCGTAAAAAAATATTTTTATTTCTCTGGCTGTTGCAATTGATATCAGTGGTTAATATGAGTGCCCTCAGTAAACAGCGCAACAAAAAGACAGCAAACAGTTAGAAACAGTCACGCAATTGGCTTCTTAAGAGATCGCACGCACGCACGTTCTCGCGATCAGCGATTGCATTGACATAGTCTACCGGACACCGGTAAAATTAACGGGAGACCGCGATGGTCACATCACAAAGCAGGATTAGAACCTGTGACGCTGGCACAATGAATCAAGTGCTTTGCACAGCGACTACTCCATTGTGCTATGGGATCGCTGTTTAATGTAGTGCTCGGTGTTCTATCAATTATGACAGTCTCGTGACGCTGGCCGTAAACCAAAGGCCCTCCTTCTCGTAAAAAAATATTTTTATTTCTCTGGCTGTTGCAATTGATATCAGTGGTTAATATGAGTGCCCTCAGTAAACAGCGCAACAAAAAGACAGCAAACAGTTAGAAACAGTCACGCAATTGGCTTCTTAAGAGATCGCACGCACGCACGCACGTTCTCGCGATCAGCGATTGCACTGACATAGGCTACCGACACCGGTAAAATAAACTGGAGACCGCGGTGGTCACGTCACGAAGCAGTATTAGAATCTGTGACTCTGGCACAATGCTTCAAGTGCTTTGCACAGCGACTACTCCATTGTGCTATTTGATCGCTGTTTAATGTAGTGCTCGGTGTTCTATCAATTATGACAGTCTCGTGACGCTGGCCGTAGCGTTTGTAAACCAAAGGCCCTCCTTCTCATAAAAAAATATTTTTATTTCTCTGGCTGTTGCAATTGATATCAGTGGTTAATATGAGTGCCCTCAGTAAACAGCGCAACAAAAAGACAGCAAACAGTTAGAAACAGTCACGCAATTGGCTTCTTAAGAGATCGCACGCACGCACGCACGTTCTCGCGATCAGCGATTGCACTGACATAGGCTACCGACACCGGTAAAATAAACTGGAGACCGCGGTGGTCACGTCACGAAGCAGGATTAGAATCTGTGACTCTGGCACAATGCTTCAAGTGCTTTGCACAGCGACTACTCCATTGTGCTATTTGATCGCTGTTTAATGTAGTGCTCGGTGTTCTATCAATTATGACAGTCTCGTGACGCTGGCCGTAGCGTTTGTAAACCAAAGGCCCTCCTTCTCATAAAAAAATATTTTTATTTCTCTGGCTGTTGCAATTGATATCAGTGGTTAATATGAGTGCCCTAAGTAAACAGCGCAACAAAAAGACAGCAAACAGTTAGAAACAGTCACGCAATTGGCTTCTTAAGAGATCGCACGCACGCACGTTCTCGCGATCAGCGATTGCACTGACATAGTCTACCGGACACCGGTAAAATTAACGGGAGACCGTGGTGGTCACATCACGAAGCAGGATTAGAACCTGTGACGCTGGCACAATGAATCAAGTGCTTTGCACAGCGACTACTCCATTGTGCTATGGGATCGCTGTTTAATGTAGTGCTCGGTGTTCTATCAATTATGACAGTCTCGTGACGCTGGCCGTAACGTTTGTAAACCAAAGGCCCTCCTTCTCGTAAAAAAATATTTTTATTTCTCTGGCTGTTGCAATTGATATCAGTGGTTAATATGAGTGCCCTCAGTAAACAGCGCAACAAAAAGACAGCAAACAGTTAGAAACAGTCACGCAATTGGCTTCTTAAGAGATCGCACGCACGCACGTTCTCGCGATCAGCGATTGCATTGACATAGTCTACCGGACACCGGTAAAATTAACGGGAGACCGCGATGGTCACATCACAAAGCAGGATTAGAACCTGTGACGCTGGCACAATGAATCAAGTGCTTTGCACAGCGACTACTCCATTGTGCTATGGGATCGCTGTTTAATGTAGTGCTCGGTGTTCTATCAATTATGACAGTCTCGTGACGCTGGCCGTAAACCAAAGGCCCTCCTTCTCGTAAAAAAATATTTTTATTTCTCTGGCTGTTGCAATTGATATCAGTGGTTAATATGAGTGCCCTCAGTAAACAGCGCAACAAAAAGACAGCAAACAGTTAGAAACAGTCACGCAATTGGCTTCTTAAGAGATCGCACGCACGCACGCACGTTCTCGCGATCAGCGATTGCACTGACATAGGCTACCGACACCGGTAAAATAAACTGGAGACCGCGGTGGTCACGTCACGAAGCAGTATTAGAATCTGTGACTCTGGCACAATGCTTCAAGTGCTTTGCACAGCGACTACTCCATTGTGCTATTTGATCGCTGTTTAATGTAGTGCTCGGTGTTCTATCAATTATGACAGTCTCGTGACGCTGGCCGTAGCGTTTGTAAACCAAAGGCCCTCCTTCTCATAAAAAAATATTTTTATTTCTCTGGCTGTTGCAATTGATATCAGTGGTTAATATGAGTGCCCTCAGTAAACAGCGCAACAAAAAGACAGCAAACAGTTAGAAACAGTCACGCAATTGGCTTCTTAAGAGATCGCACGCACGCACGCACGCACGTTCTCGCGATCAGCGATTGCACTGAAATAGGCTACCGACACCGGTAAAATAAACTGGAGACCGCGGTGGTCACGTCACGAAGCAGGATTAGAATCTGTGACTCTGGCACAATGCTTCAAGTGCTTTGCACAGCGACTACTCCATTGTGCTATTTGATCGCTGTTTAATGTAGTGCTCGGTGTTCTATCAATTATGACAGTCTCGTGACGCTGGCCGTAGCGTTTGTAAACCAAAGGCCCTCCTTCTCATTAAAAAATATTTTTATTTCTCTGGCTGTTGCAATTGATATCAGTGGTTAATATGAGTGCCCTCAGTAAACAGCGCAACAAAAAGACAGCAAACAGTTAGAAACAGTCACGCAATTGGCTTCTTAAGAGATCGCACGCACGCACGCACGCACGTTCTCGCGATCAGCGATTGCACTGAAATAGGCTACCGACACCGGTAAAATAAACTGGAGACCGCGGTGGTCACGTCACGAAGCAGGATTAGAATCTGTGACTCTGGCACAATGCTTCAAGTGCTTTGCACAGCGACTACTCCATTGTGCTATTTGATCGCTGTTTAATGTAGTGCTCGGTGTTCTATCAATTATGACAGTCTCGTGACGCTGGCCGTAGCGTTTGTAAACCAAAGGCCCTCCTTCTCATAAAAAAATATTTTTATTTCTCTGGCTGTTGCAATTGATATCAGTGGTTAATATGAGTGCCCTAAGTAAACAGCGCAACAAAAAGACAGCAAACAGTTAGAAACAGTCACGCAATTGGCTTCTTAAGAGATCGCACGCACGCACGTTCTCGCGATCAGCGATTGCACTGACATAGTCTACCGGACACCGGTAAAATTAACGGGAGACCGTGGTGGTCACATCACGAAGCAGGATTAGAACCTGTGACGCTGGCACAATGAATCAAGTGCTTTGCACAGCGACTACTCCATTGTGCTATGGGATCGCTGTTTAATGTAGTGCTCGGTGTTCTATCAATTATGACAGTCTCGTGACGCTGGCCGTAACGTTTGTAAACCAAAGGCCCTCCTTCTCGTAAAAAAATATTTTTATTTCTCTGGCTGTTGCAATTGATATCAGTGGTTAATATGAGTGCCCTCAGTAAACAGCGCAACAAAAAGACAGCAAACAGTTAGAAACAGTCACGCAATTGGCTTCTTAAGAGATCGCACGCACGCACGTTCTCGCGATCAGCGATTGCACTGACATAGTCTACCGGACACCGGTAAAATTAACGGGAGACCGTGGTGGTCACATCACGAAGCAGGATTAGAACCTGTGACGCTGGCACAATGAATCAAGTGCTTTGCACAGCGACTACTCCATTGTGCTATGGGATCGCTGTTTAATGTAGTGCTCGGTGTTCTATCAATTATGACAGTCTCGTGACGCTGGCCATAGCGTTTGTAAACCAAAGGCCCTCCTTCTCGTAAAAAAATATTTTTATTTCTCTGGCTGTTGCAATTGATATCAGTGGTTAATATGAGTGCCCTCAGTAAACAGCGCAACAAAAAGACAGCAAACAGTTAGAAACAGTCACGCAATTGGCTTCTTAAGAGATCGCACGCACGCACGCACGCACGTTCTCGCGATCAGCGATTGCACTGAAATAGGCTACCGACACCGGTAAAATAAACTGGAGACCGCGGTGGTCACGTCACGAAGCAGGATTAGAATCTGTGACTCTGGCACAATGCTTCAAGTGCTTTGCACAGCGACTACTCCATTGTGCTATTTGATCGCTGTTTAATGTAGTGCTCGGTGTTCTATCAATTATGACAGTCTCGTGACGCTGGCCGTAGCGTTTGTAAACCAAAGGCCCTCCTTCTCATAAAAAAATATTTTTATTTCTCTGGCTGTTGCAATTGATATCAGTGGTTAATATGAGTGCCCTCAGTAAACAGCGCAACAAAAAGACAGCAAACAGTTAGAAACAGTCACGCAATTGGCTTCTTAAGAGATCGCACGCACGCACGCACGTTCTCGCGATCAGCGATTGCACTGAAATAGGCTACCGACACCGGTAAAATAAACTGGAGACCACGGTGGTCACGTCACGAAGCAGGATTAGAACCTGTGAAGCTGGCACAATGAATCAAGTGCTTTGCACAGCGACTACTCCATTGTGCTATGGGATCGCTGTTTAATGTAGTGCTCGGTGTTCTATCAATTATGACAGTCTCGTGACGCTGGCCGTAACGTTTGTAAACCAAAGGCCCTCCTTCTCGTAAAAAAATATTTTTATTTCTCTGGCTGTTGCAATTGATATCAGTGGTTAATATGAGTGCCCTCAGTAAACAGCGCAACAAAAAGACAGCAAACAGTTAGAAACAGTCACGCAATTGGCTTCTTAAGAGATCGCACGCACACACGCACGCACGTTCTCGCGATCAGCGATTGCACTGAAATAGGCTACCGACACCGGTAAAATAAACTGGAGACCGCGGTGGTCACGTCACGAAGCAGGATTAGAATCTGTGACTCTGGCACAATGCTTCAAGTGCTTTGCACAGCGACTACTCCATTGTGCTATTTGATCGCTGTTTAATGTAGTGCTCGGTGTTCTATCAATTATGACAGTCTCGTGACGCTGGCCGTAGCGTTTGTAAACCAAAGGCACTCCTTCTCATAAAAAAATATTTTTATTTCTCTGGCTGTTGCAATTGATATCAGTGGTTAATATGAGTGCCCTCAGTAAACAGCGCAACAAAAAGACAGCAAACAGTTAGAAACAGTCACGCAATTGGCTTCTTAAGAGATCGCACGCACGCACGCACGTTCTCGCGATCAGCGATTGCACTGAAATAGGCTACCTACACCGGTAAAATAAACTGGAGACCGCGGTGGTCACGTCACGAAGCAGGATTAGAATCTGTGACTCTGGCACAATGCTTCAAGTGCTTTGCACAGCGACTACTCCATTGTGCTATTTGATCGCTGTTTAATGTAGTGCTCGGTGTTCTATTAATTATGACAGTCTCGTGACGCTGGCCGTAGCGTTTGTAAACCAAAGGCCCTCCTTCTCATAAAAAAATATTTTTATTTCTCTGGCTGTTGCAATTGATATCAGTGGTTAATATGAGTGCCCTCAGTAAACAGCGCAACAAAAAGACAGCAAACAGTTAGAAACAGTCACGCAATTGGCTTCTTAAGAGATCGCACGCACGCACGCACGTTCTCGCGATCAGCGATTGCACTGACATAGGCTACCGACACCGGTAAAATAAACTGGAGACCGCGGTGGTCACGTCACGAAGCAGGATTAGAATCTGTGACTCTGGCACAATGCTTCAAGTGCTTTGCACAGCGACTACTCCATTGTGCTATTTGATCGCTGTTTAATGTAGTGCTCGGTGTTCTATCAATTATGACAGTCTCGTGACGCTGGCCGTAGCGTTTGTAAACCAAAGGCCCTCCTTCTCATAAAAAAATATTTTTATTTCTCTGGCTGTTGCAATTGATATCAGTGGTTAATATGAGTGCCCTCAGTAAACAGCGCAACAAAAAGACAGCAAACAGTTAGAAACAGTCACGCAATTGGCTTCTTAAGAGATCGCACGCACGCACGCACGCACGTTCTCGCGATCAGCGATTGCACTGAAATAGGCTACCGACACCGGTAAAATAAACTGGAGACCGCGGTGGTCACGTCACGAAGCAGGATTAGAATCTGTGACTCTGGCACAATGTTTCAAGTGCTTTGCACAGCGACTACTCCATTGTGCTATTTGATCGCTGTTTAATGTAGTGCTCGGTGTTCTATCAATTAGAACACAGCTCTATCTGTCCTTTCCACCTGACGACCCCCTGGTTTCAGCACGGATCTCGGATTGCCTTTCAGACATAGCTACATGGATGAAGGCACACCACCTCCAGCTGAACCTCTCAAAGACTGAACTGCTGGTCATCCCAGCTAAACCTACCATACACCACGACATCAACATCAAATTTGACTCCCTGTCTGTTTCACCGACCAGGACTGCAAGAAATCTAGGAGTTGTTCTTGACAACCAACTAAACTTCTCAGATCATGTTGCCTCAGTCGCCCGGTCATGCCGTTTTGCACTCTACAACATACGGAAAATCAGGACTTACTTGACTCAAGATGCTACCCAACTTCTGGTTCAGGCAATAGTCATCTCACGACTCGACTACTGCAATGCCCTCCTGACAGGTCTCCCAGCCTGCGCAGTGAAACCACTTCAGATGATCCAGAACGCGGCGGCGCGCCTGGTCTACAACCAACCCAAAAGGGCACATGTTACCCCGCTGCTCATCCAGCTACACTGGCTACCTATGGCGGCCCGCATCAAATTCAAGTCTCTAACGCTTGCCTACAAAGTAGTCTCCGGTTCTGCTCCCACCTACTTGAATGCCCTCATACAGACTTACACTACCTCCAGACCGCTGCGCTCCTCTGACGAACGACGTCTAGCTCTACCACCGGTACGCTCAAGCCAAACCAAACTTTTCTCATCTGTTGTTCCTCGTTGGTGGAACACACTGCCAGTTCCTACAAGGGCAGGGACATCCTTTTCCACTTTCAAAAAACTCCTGAAGACCCAGCTCTTTAGAGAACATCTACTCTCATAGCAACACTTACAACAAGTCTTACTGATCCTAGCACTCACCAGCCGTTTTAAACTGACAAGTAACTGTTAAAAACAGCACTCACCGACGCACTTATTCTTACTGTACTCTAATGTTTTTTTTTAAACTGTCCTAAAATTGTGAGAATTGTTCTAAAAACTTACTGTTTACCATGTTGTTAGTCGCTTTGGTTAAAAAGCGTCAGCCAAATGTAATGTAATGTAATGTAATGTAATGTAATTATGACAGTCTCGTGACGCTGGCCGTAGCGTTTGTAAACCAAAGGCCCTCCTTCTCGTAAAAAAATATTTTTATTTCTCTGGCTGTTGCAATTGATATCAGTGGTTAATATGAGTGCCCTCAGTAAACAGCGCAACAAAAAGACAGCAAACAGTTAGAAACAGTCACGCAATTGGCTTCTTAAGAGATCGCACGCACGCACGTTCTCGCGATCAGCGATTGCATTGACATAGTCTACCGGACACCGGTAAAATTAACGGGAGACCGCGATGGTCACATCACAAAGCAGGATTAGAACCTGTGACGCTGGCACAATGAATCAAGTGCTTTGCACAGCGACTACTCCATTGTGCTATGGGATCGCTGTTTAATGTAGTGCTCGGTGTTCTATCAATTATGACAGTCTCGTGACGCTGGCCGTAAACCAAAGGCCCTCCTTCTCGTAAAAAAATATTTTTATTTCTCTGGCTGTTGCAATTGATATCAGTGGTTAATATGAGTGCCCTCAGTAAACAGCGCAACAAAAAGACAGCAAACAGTTAGAAACAGTCACGCAATTGGCTTCTTAAGAGATCGCACGCACGCACGCACGTTCTCGCGATCAGCGATTGCACTGACATAGGCTACCGACACCGGTAAAATAAACTGGAGACCGCGGTGGTCACGTCACGAAGCAGGATTAGAATCTGTGACTCTGGCACAATGCTTCAAGTGCTTTGCACAGCGACTACTCCATTGTGCTATTTGATCGCTGTTTAATGTAGTGCTCGGTGTTCTATCAATTATGACAGTCTCGTGACGCTGGCCGTAGCGTTTGTAAACCAAAGGCCCTCCTTCTCATAAAAAAATATTTTTATTTCTCTGGCTGTTGCAATTGATATCAGTGGTTAATATGAGTGCCCTAAGTAAACAGCGCAACAAAAAGACAGCAAACAGTTAGAAACAGTCACGCAATTGGCTTCTTAAGAGATCGCACGCACGCACGTTCTCGCGATCAGCGATTGCACTGACATAGTCTACCGGACACCGGTAAAATTAACGGGAGACCGTGGTGGTCACATCACGAAGCAGGATTAGAACCTGTGACGCTGGCACAATGAATCAAGTGCTTTGCACAGCGACTACTCCATTGTGCTATGGGATCGCTGTTTAATGTAGTGCTCGGTGTTCTATCAATTATGACAGTCTCGTGACGCTGGCCGTAACGTTTGTAAACCAAAGGCCCTCCTTCTCGTAAAAAAATATTTTTATTTCTCTGGCTGTTGCAATTGATATCAGTGGTTAATATGAGTGCCCTCAGTAAACAGCGCAACAAAAAGACAGCAAACAGTTAGAAACAGTCACGCAATTGGCTTCTTAAGAGATCGCACGCACGCACGTTCTCGCGATCAGCGATTGCATTGACATAGTCTACCGGACACCGGTAAAATTAACGGGAGACCGCGATGGTCACATCACAAAGCAGGATTAGAACCTGTGACGCTGGCACAATGAATCAAGTGCTTTGCACAGCGACTACTCCATTGTGCTATGGGATCGCTGTTTAATGTAGTGCTCGGTGTTCTATCAATTATGACAGTCTCGTGACGCTGGCCGTAAACCAAAGGCCCTCCTTCTCGTAAAAAAATATTTTTATTTCTCTGGCTGTTGCAATTGATATCAGTGGTTAATATGAGTGCCCTCAGTAAACAGCGCAACAAAAAGACAGCAAACAGTTAGAAACAGTCACGCAATTGGCTTCTTAAGAGATCGCACGCACGCACGCACGTTCTCGCGATCAGCGATTGCACTGACATAGGCTACCGACACCGGTAAAATAAACTGGAGACCGCGGTGGTCACGTCACGAAGCAGTATTAGAATCTGTGACTCTGGCACAATGCTTCAAGTGCTTTGCACAGCGACTACTCCATTGTGCTATTTGATCGCTGTTTAATGTAGTGCTCGGTGTTCTATCAATTATGACAGTCTCGTGACGCTGGCCGTAGCGTTTGTAAACCAAAGGCCCTCCTTCTCATAAAAAAATATTTTTATTTCTCTGGCTGTTGCAATTGATATCAGTGGTTAATATGAGTGCCCTCAGTAAACAGCG
This sequence comes from Alosa sapidissima, assembly GCF_018492685.1. Taxonomy (NCBI): domain Eukaryota; kingdom Metazoa; phylum Chordata; class Actinopteri; order Clupeiformes; family Clupeidae; genus Alosa; species Alosa sapidissima. The sequence continues at coordinate 34,833,243 of NC_055972.1, forward strand.
CAACAAAAAGACAGCAAACAGTTAGAAACAGTCACGCAATTGGCTTCTTAAGAGATCGCACGCACGCACGTTCTCGCGATCAGCGATTGCATTGACATAGTCTACCGGACACCGGTAAAATTAACGGGAGACCGCGATGGTCACATCACAAAGCAGGATTAGAACCTGTGACGCTGGCACAATGAATCAAGTGCTTTGCACAGCGACTACTCCATTGTGCTATGGGATCGCTGTTTAATGTAGTGCTCGGTGTTCTATCAATTATGACAGTCTCGTGACGCTGGCCGTAAACCAAAGGCCCTCCTTCTCGTAAAAAAATATTTTTATTTCTCTGGCTGTTGCAATTGATATCAGTGGTTAATATGAGTGCCCTCAGTAAACAGCGCAACAAAAAGACAGCAAACAGTTAGAAACAGTCACGCAATTGGCTTCTTAAGAGATCGCACGCACGCACGCACGTTCTCGCGATCAGCGATTGCACTGACATAGGCTACCGACACCGGTAAAATAAACTGGAGACCGCGGTGGTCACGTCACGAAGCAGTATTAGAATCTGTGACTCTGGCACAATGCTTCAAGTGCTTTGCACAGCGACTACTCCATTGTGCTATTTGATCGCTGTTTAATGTAGTGCTCGGTGTTCTATCAATTATGACAGTCTCGTGACGCTGGCCGTAGCGTTTGTAAACCAAAGGCCCTCCTTCTCATAAAAAAATATTTTTATTTCTCTGGCTGTTGCAATTGATATCAGTGGTTAATATGAGTGCCCTCAGTAAACAGCGCAACAAAAAGACAGCAAACAGTTAGAAACAGTCACGCAATTGGCTTCTTAAGAGATCGCACGCACGCACGCACGCACGTTCTCGCGATCAGCGATTGCACTGAAATAGGCTACCGACACCGGTAAAATAAACTGGAGACCGCGGTGGTCACGTCACGAAGCAGGATTAGAATCTGTGACTCTGGCACAATGCTTCAAGTGCTTTGCACAGCGACTACTCCATTGTGCTATTTGATCGCTGTTTAATGTAGAGCTCGGTGTTCTATCAATTATGACAGTCTCGTGACGCTGGCCGTAGCGTTTGTAAACCAAAGGCCCTCCTTCTCATAAAAAAATATTTTTATTTCTCTGGCTGTTGCAATTGATATCAGTGGTTAATATGAGTGCCCTAAGTAAACAGCGCAACAAAAAGACAGCAAACAGTTAGAAACAGTCACGCAATTGGCTTCTTAAGAGATCGCACGCACGCACGTTCTCGCGATCAGCGATTGCACTGACATAGTCTACCGGACACCGGTAAAATTAACGGGAGACCGTGGTGGTCACATCACGAAGCAGGATTAGAACCTGTGACGCTGGCACAATGAATCAAGTGCTTTGCACAGCGACTACTCCATTGTGCTATGGGATCGCTGTTTAATGTAGTGCTCGGTGTTCTATCAATTATGACAGTCTCGTGACGCTGGCCGTAACGTTTGTAAACCAAAGGCCCTCCTTCTCGTAAAAAAATATTTTTATTTCTCTGGCTGTTGCAATTGATATCAGTGGTTAATATGAGTGCCCTCAGTAAACAGCGCAACAAAAAGACAGCAAACAGTTAGAAACAGTCACGCAATTGGCTTCTTAAGAGATCGCACGCACGCACGTTCTCGCGATCAGCGATTGCATTGACATAGTCTACCGGACACCGGTAAAATTAACGGGAGACCGCGATGGTCACATCACAAAGCAGGATTAGAACTTGTGACGCTGGCACAATGAATCAAGTGCTTTGCACAGCGACTACTCCATTGTGCTATGGGATCGCTGTTTAATGTAGTGCTCGGTGTTCTATCAATTATGACAGTCTCGTGACGCTGGCCGTAAACCAAAGGCCCTCCTTCTCGTAAAAAAATATTTTTATTTCTCTGGCTGTTGCAATTGATATCAGTGGTTAATATGAGTGCCCTCAGTAAACAGCGCAACAAAAAGACAGCAAACAGTTAGAAACAGTCACGCAATTGGCTTCTTAAGAGATCGCACGCACGCACGCACGTTCTCGCGATCAGCGATTGCACTGACATAGGCTACCGACACCGGTAAAATAAACTGGAGACCGCGGTGGTCACGTCACGAAGCAGGATTAGAATCTGTGACTCTGGCACAATGCTTCAAGTGCTTTGCACAGCGACTACTCCATTGTGCTATTTGATCGCTGTTTAATGTAGTGCTCGGTGTTCTATCAATTATGACAGTCTCGTGACGCTGGCCGTAGCGTTTGTAAACCAAAGGCCCTCCTTCTCATAAAAAAATATTTTTATTTCTCTGGCTGTTGCAATTGATATCAGTGGTTAATATGAGTGCCCTCAGTAAACAGCGCAACAAAAAGACAGCAAACAGTTAGAAACAGTCACGCAATTGGCTTCTTAAGAGATCGCACGCACGCACGCACGCACGTTCTCGCGATCAGCGATTGCACTGAAATAGGCTACCGACACCGGTAAAATAAACTGGAGACCGCGGTGGTCACGTCACGAAGCAGGATTAGAATCTGTGACTCTGGCACAATGCTTCAAGTGCTTTGCACAGCGACTACTCCATTGTGCTATTTGATCGCTGTTTAATGTAGTGCTCGGTGTTCTATCAATTATGACAGTCTCGTGACGCTGGCCGTAGCGTTTGTAAACCAAAGGCCCTCCTTCTCATAAAAAAATATTTTTATTTCTCTGGCTGTTGCAATTGATATCAGTGGTTAATATGAGTGCCCTCAGTAAACAGCGCAACAAAAAGACAGCAAACAGTTAGAAACAGTCACGCAATTGGCTTCTTAAGAGATCGCACGCACACACGCACGCACGTTCTCGCGATCAGCGATTGCACTGAAATAGGCTACCGACACCGGTAAAATAAACTGGAGACCGCGGTGGTCACGTCACGAAGCAGGATTAGAATCTGTGACTCTGGCACAATGCTTCAAGTGCTTTGCACAGCGACTACTCCATTGTGCTATTTGATCGCTGTTTAATGTAGTGCTCGGTGTTCTATCAATTATGACAGTCTCGTGACGCTGGCCGTAGCGTTTGTAAACCAAAGGCACTCCTTCTCATAAAAAAATATTTTTATTTCTCTGGCTGTTGCAATTGATATCAGTGGTTAATATGAGTGCCCTCAGTAAACAGCGCAACAAAAAGACAGCAAACAGTTAGAAACAGTCACGCAATTGGCTTCTTAAGAGATCGCACGCACGCACGCACGTTCTCGCGATCAGCGATTGCACTGAAATAGGCTACCTACACCGGTAAAATAAACTGGAGACCGCGGTGGTCACGTCACGAAGCAGGATTAGAATCTGTGACTCTGGCACAATGCTTCAAGTGCTTTGCACAGCGACTACTCCATTGTGCTATTTGATCGCTGTTTAATGTAGTGCTCGGTGTTCTATTAATTATGACAGTCTCGTGACGCTGGCCGTAGCGTTTGTAAACCAAAGGCCCTCCTTCTCATAAAAAAATATTTTTATTTCTCTGGCTGTTGCAATTGATATCAGTGGTTAATATGAGTGCCCTCAGTAAACAGCGCAACAAAAAGACAGCAAACAGTTAGAAACAGTCACGCAATTGGCTTCTTAAGAGATCGCACGCACGCACGCACGTTCTCGCGATCAGCGATTGCACTGACATAGGCTACCGACACCGGTAAAATAAACTGGAGACCGCGGTGGTCACGTCACGAAGCAGGATTAGAATCTGTGACTCTGGCACAATGCTTCAAGTGCTTTGCACAGCGACTACTCCATTGTGCTATTTGATCGCTGTTTAATGTAGTGCTCGGTGTTCTATCAATTATGACAGTCTCGTGACGCTGGCCGTAGCGTTTGTAAACCAAAGGCCCTCCTTCTCATAAAAAAATATTTTTATTTCTCTGGCTGTTGCAATTGATATCAGTGGTTAATATGAGTGCCCTCAGTAAACAGCGCAACAAAAAGACAGCAAACAGTTAGAAACAGTCACGCAATTGGCTTCTTAAGAGATCGCACGCACGCACGCACGCACGTTCTCGCGATCAGCGATTGCACTGAAATAGGCTACCGACACCGGTAAAATAAACTGGAGACCGCGGTGGTCACGTCACGAAGCAGGATTAGAATCTGTGACTCTGGCACAATGTTTCAAGTGCTTTGCACAGCGACTACTCCATTGTGCTATTTGATCGCTGTTTAATGTAGTGCTCGGTGTTCTATCAATTAGAACACAGCTCTATCTGTCCTTTCCACCTGACGACCCCCTGGTTTCAGCACGGATCTCGGATTGCCTTTCAGACATAGCTACATGGATGAAGGCACACCACCTCCAGCTGAACCTCTCAAAGACTGAACTGCTGGTCATCCCAGCTAAACCTACCATACACCACGACATCAACATCAAATTTGACTCCCTGTCTGTTTCACCGACCAGGACTGCAAGAAATCTAGGAGTTGTTCTTGACAACCAACTAAACTTCTCAGATCATGTTGCCTCAGTCGCCCGGTCATGCCGTTTTGCACTCTACAACATACGGAAAATCAGGACTTACTTGACTCAAGATGCTACCCAACTTCTGGTTCAGGCAATAGTCATCTCACGACTCGACTACTGCAATGCCCTCCTGACAGGTCTCCCAGCCTGCGCAGTGAAACCACTTCAGATGATCCAGAACGCGGCGGCGCGCCTGGTCTACAACCAACCCAAAAGGGCACATGTTACCCCGCTGCTCATCCAGCTACACTGGCTACCTATGGCGGCCCGCATCAAATTCAAGTCTCTAACGCTTGCCTACAAAGTAGTCTCCGGTTCTGCTCCCACCTACTTGAATGCCCTCATACAGACTTACACTACCTCCAGACCGCTGCGCTCCTCTGACGAACGACGTCTAGCTCTACCACCGGTACGCTCAAGCCAAACCAAACTTTTCTCATCTGTTGTTCCTCGTTGGTGGAACACACTGCCAGTTCCTACAAGGGCAGGGACATCCTTTTCCACTTTCAAAAAACTCCTGAAGACCCAGCTCTTTAGAGAACATCTACTCTCATAGCAACACTTACAACAAGTCTTACTGATCCTAGCACTCACCAGCCGTTTTAAACTGACAAGTAACTGTTAAAAACAGCACTCACCGACGCACTTATTCTTACTGTACTCTAATGTTTTTTTTTAAACTGTCCTAAAATTGTGAGAATTGTTCTAAAAACTTACTGTTTACCATGTTGTTAGTCGCTTTGGTTAAAAAGCGTCAGCCAAATGTAATGTAATGTAATGTAATGTAATGTAATTATGACAGTCTCGTGACGCTGGCCGTAGCGTTTGTAAACCAAAGGCCCTCCTTCTCGTAAAAAAATATTTTTATTTCTCTGGCTGTTGCAATTGATATCAGTGGTTAATATGAGTGCCCTCAGTAAACAGCGCAACAAAAAGACAGCAAACAGTTAGAAACAGTCACGCAATTGGCTTCTTAAGAGATCGCACGCACGCACGTTCTCGCGATCAGCGATTGCATTGACATAGTCTACCGGACACCGGTAAAATTAACGGGAGACCGCGATGGTCACATCACAAAGCAGGATTAGAACCTGTGACGCTGGCACAATGAATCAAGTGCTTTGCACAGCGACTACTCCATTGTGCTATGGGATCGCTGTTTAATGTAGTGCTCGGTGTTCTATCAATTATGACAGTCTCGTGACGCTGGCCGTAAACCAAAGGCCCTCCTTCTCGTAAAAAAATATTTTTATTTCTCTGGCTGTTGCAATTGATATCAGTGGTTAATATGAGTGCCCTCAGTAAACAGCGCAACAAAAAGACAGCAAACAGTTAGAAACAGTCACGCAATTGGCTTCTTAAGAGATCGCACGCACGCACGCACGTTCTCGCGATCAGCGATTGCACTGACATAGGCTACCGACACCGGTAAAATAAACTGGAGACCGCGGTGGTCACGTCACGAAGCAGGATTAGAATCTGTGACTCTGGCACAATGCTTCAAGTGCTTTGCACAGCGACTACTCCATTGTGCTATTTGATCGCTGTTTAATGTAGTGCTCGGTGTTCTATCAATTATGACAGTCTCGTGACGCTGGCCGTAGCGTTTGTAAACCAAAGGCCCTCCTTCTCATAAAAAAATATTTTTATTTCTCTGGCTGTTGCAATTGATATCAGTGGTTAATATGAGTGCCCTAAGTAAACAGCGCAACAAAAAGACAGCAAACAGTTAGAAACAGTCACGCAATTGGCTTCTTAAGAGATCGCACGCACGCACGTTCTCGCGATCAGCGATTGCACTGACATAGTCTACCGGACACCGGTAAAATTAACGGGAGACCGTGGTGGTCACATCACGAAGCAGGATTAGAACCTGTGACGCTGGCACAATGAATCAAGTGCTTTGCACAGCGACTACTCCATTGTGCTATGGGATCGCTGTTTAATGTAGTGCTCGGTGTTCTATCAATTATGACAGTCTCGTGACGCTGGCCGTAAACCAAAGGCCCTCCTTCTCGTAAAAAAATATTTTTATTTCTCTGGCTGTTGCAATTGATATCAGTGGTTAATATGAGTGCCCTCAGTAAACAGCGCAACAAAAAGACAGCAAACAGTTAGAAACAGTCACGCAATTGGCTTCTTAAGAGATCGCACGCACGCACGCACGTTCTCGCGATCAGCGATTGCACTGACATAGGCTACCGACACCGGTAAAATAAACTGGAGACCGCGGTGGTCACGTCACGAAGCAGTATTAGAATCTGTGACTCTGGCACAATGCTTCAAGTGCTTTGCACAGCGACTACTCCATTGTGCTATTTGATCGCTGTTTAATGTAGTGCTCGGTGTTCTATCAATTATGACAGTCTCGTGACGCTGGCCGTAGCGTTTGTAAACCAAAGGCCCTCCTTCTCATAAAAAAATATTTTTATTTCTCTGGCTGTTGCAATTGATATCAGTGGTTAATATGAGTGCCCTCAGTAAACAGCGCAACAAAAAGACAGCAAACAGTTAGAAACAGTCACGCAATTGGCTTCTTAAGAGATCGCACGCACGCACGTTCTCGCGATCAGCGATTGCATTGACATAGTCTACCGGACACCGGTAAAATTAACGGGAGACCGCGATGGTCACATCACAAAGCAGGATTAGAACCTGTGACGCTGGCACAATGAATCAAGTGCTTTGCACAGCGACTACTCCATTGTGCTATGGGATCGCTGTTTAATGTAGTGCTCGGTGTTCTATCAATTATGACAGTCTCGTGACGCTGGCCGTAAACCAAAGGCCCTCCTTCTCGTAAAAAAATATTTTTATTTCTCTGGCTGTTGCAATTGATATCAGTGGTTAATATGAGTGCCCTCAGTAAACAGCGCAACAAAAAGACAGCAAACAGTTAGAAACAGTCACGCAATTGGCTTCTTAAGAGATCGCACGCACGCACGCACGTTCTCGCGATCAGCGATTGCACTGACATAGGCTACCGACACCGGTAAAATAAACTGGAGACCGCGGTGGTCACGTCACGAAGCAGTATTAGAATCTGTGACTCTGGCACAATGCTTCAAGTGCTTTGCACAGCGACTACTCCATTGTGCTATTTGATCGCTGTTTAATGTAGTGCTCGGTGTTCTATCAATTATGACAGTCTCGTGACGCTGGCCGTAGCGTTTGTAAACCAAAGGCCCTCCTTCTCATAAAAAAATATTTTTATTTCTCTGGCTGTTGCAATTGATATCAGTGGTTAATATGAGTGCCCTCAGTAAACAGCGCAACAAAAAGACAGCAAACAGTTAGAAACAGTCACGCAATTGGCTTCTTAAGAGATCGCACGCACGCACGCACGCACGTTCTCGCGATCAGCGATTGCACTGAAATAGGCTACCGACACCGGTAAAATAAACTGGAGACCGCGGTGGTCACGTCACGAAGCAGGATTAGAATCTGTGACTCTGGCACAATGCTTCAAGTGCTTTGCACAGCGACTACTCCATTGTGCTATTTGATCGCTGTTTAATGTAGAGCTCGGTGTTCTATCAATTATGACAGTCTCGTGACGCTGGCCGTAGCGTTTGTAAACCAAAGGCCCTCCTTCTCATAAAAAAATATTTTTATTTCTCTGGCTGTTGCAATTGATATCAGTGGTTAATATGAGTGCCCTAAGTAAACAGCGCAACAAAAAGACAGCAAACAGTTAGAAACAGTCACGCAATTGGCTTCTTAAGAGATCGCACGCACGCACGTTCTCGCGATCAGCGATTGCACTGACATAGTCTACCGGACACCGGTAAAATTAACGGGAGACCGTGGTGGTCACATCACGAAGCAGGATTAGAACCTGTGACGCTGGCACAATGAATCAAGTGCTTTGCACAGCGACTACTCCATTGTGCTATGGGATCGCTGTTTAATGTAGTGCTCGGTGTTCTATCAATTATGACAGTCTCGTGACGCTGGCCGTAACGTTTGTAAACCAAAGGCCCTCCTTCTCGTAAAAAAATATTTTTATTTCTCTGGCTGTTGCAATTGATATCAGTGGTTAATATGAGTGCCCTCAGTAAACAGCGCAACAAAAAGACAGCAAACAGTTAGAAACAGTCACGCAATTGGCTTCTTAAGAGATCGCACGCACGCACGTTCTCGCGATCAGCGATTGCATTGACATAGTCTACCGGACACCGGTAAAATTAACGGGAGACCGCGATGGTCACATCACAAAGCAGGATTAGAACCTGTGACGCTGGCACAATGAATCAAGTGCTTTGCACAGCGACTACTCCATTGTGCTATGGGATCGCTGTTTAATGTAGTGCTCGGTGTTCTATCAATTATGACAGTCTCGTGACGCTGGCCGTAAACCAAAGGCCCTCCTTCTCGTAAAAAAATATTTTTATTTCTCTGGCTGTTGCAATTGATATCAGTGGTTAATATGAGTGCCCTCAGTAAACAGCGCAACAAAAAGACAGCAAACAGTTAGAAACAGTCACGCAATTGGCTTCTTAAGAGATCGCACGCACGCACGCACGTTCTCGCGATCAGCGATTGCACTGACATAGGCTACCGACACCGGTAAAATAAACTGGAGACCGCGGTGGTCACGTCACGAAGCAGGATTAGAATCTGTGACTCTGGCACAATGCTTCAAGTGCTTTGCACAGCGACTACTCCATTGTGCTATTTGATCGCTGTTTAATGTAGTGCTCGGTGTTCTATCAATTATGACAGTCTCGTGACGCTGGCCGTAGCGTTTGTAAACCAAAGGCCCTCCTTCTCATAAAAAAATATTTTTATTTCTCTGGCTGTTGCAATTGATATCAGTGGTTAATATGAGTGCCCTCAGTAAACAGCGCAACAAAAAGACAGCAAACAGTTAGAAACAGTCACGCAATTGGCTTCTTAAGAGATCGCACGCACGCACGCACGCACGTTCTCGCGATCAGCGATTGCACTGAAATAGGCTACCGACACCGGTAAAATAAACTGGAGACCGCGGTGGTCACGTCACGAAGCAGGATTAGAATCTGTGACTCTGGCACAATGCTTCAAGTGCTTTGCACAGCGACTACTCCATTGTGCTATTTGATCGCTGTTTAATGTAGTGCTCGGTGTTCTATCAATTATGACAGTCTCGTGACGCTGGCCGTAGCGTTTGTAAACCAAAGGCCCTCCTTCTCATAAAAAAATATTTTTATTTCTCTGGCTGTTGCAATTGATATCAGTGGTTAATATGAGTGCCCTCAGTAAACAGCGCAACAAAAAGACAGCAAACAGTTAGAAACAGTCACGCAATTGGCTTCTTAAGAGATCGCACGCACGCACGCACGCACGCACGTTCTCGCGATCAGCGATTGCACTGACATAGGCTACCGACACCGGTAAAATAAACTGGAGACCGCGGTGGTCACGTCACGAAGCAGGATTAGAATCTGTGACGCTAGCACAATGCTTCAAGTGCTTTGCACAGCGACTACTCCATTGTGCTATTTGATCGCTGTTTAATGTAGTGCTCGGTGTTCTATCAATTATGACAGTCTCGTGACGCTGGCCGTAGCGTTTGTAAACCAAAGGCCCTCCTTCTCGTAAAAAAATATTTTTATTTCTCTGGCTGTTGCAATTGATATCAGTGGTTAATATGAGTGCCCTCAGTAAACAGCGCAACAAAAAGACAGCAAACAGTTAGAAACAGTCACGCAATTGGCTTCTTAAGAGATCGCACGCAGCACGTTCTCGCGATCAGCGATTGCATTGACATAGTCTACCGGACACCGGTAAAATTAACGGGAGACCGCGATGGTCACATCACAAAGCAGGATTAGAACCTGTGACGCTGGCACAATGAATCAAGTGCTTTGCACAGCGACTACTCCATTGTGCTATGGGATCGCTGTTTAATGTAGTGCTCGGTGTTCTATCAATTATGACAGTCTCGTGACGCTGGCCGTAAACCAAAGGCCCTCCTTCTCGTAAAAAAATATTTTTATTTCTCTGGCTGTTGCAATTGATATCAGTGGTTAATAGGAGTGCCCTCAGTAAACAGCGCAACAAAAAGACAGCAAACAGTTAGAAACAGTCACGCAATTGGCTTCTTAAGAGATCGCACGCACGCACGCACGTTCTCGCGATCAGCGATTGCACTGACATAGGCTACCGACACCGGTAAAATAAACTGGAGACCGCGGTGGTCACGTCACGAAGCAGGATTAGAATCTGTGACTCTGGCACAATGCTTCAAGTGCTTTGCACAGCGACTACTCCATTGTGCTATTTGATCGCTGTTTAATGTAGTGCTCGGTGTTCTATCAATTATGACAGTCTCGTGACGCTGGCCGTAGCGTTTGTAAACCAAAGGCCCTCCTTCTCATAAAAAAATATTTTTATTTCTCTGGCTGTTGCAATTGATATCAGTGGTTAATATGAGTGCCCTCAGTAAACAGCGCAACAAAAAGACAGCAAACAGTTAGAAACAGTCACGCAATTGGCTTCTTAAGAGATCCCACGCACGCACGTTCTCGCGATCAGCGATTGCACTGACATAGTCTACCGGACACCGGTAAAATTAACGGGAGACCGTGGTGGTCACATCACGAAGCAGGATTAGAACCTGTGACGCTGGCACAATGAATCAAGTGCTTTTCACAGCGACTACTCCATTGTGCTATGGGATCGCTGTTTAATGTAGTGCTCGGTGTTCTATCAATTATGACAGTCTCGTGACGCTGGCCGTAACGTTTGTAAACCAAAGGCCCTCCTTCTCGTAAAAAAATATTTTTATTTCTCTGGCTGTTGCAATTGATATCAGTGGTTAATATGAGTGCCCTCAGTAAACAGCGCAACAAAAAGACAGCAAACAGTTAGAAACAGTCACGCAATTGGCTTCTTAAGAGATCGCACGCACGCACGTTCTCGCGATCAGCGATTGCACTGACATAGTCTACCGGACACCGGTAAAATTAACGGGAGACCGTGGTGGTCACATCACGAAGCAGGATTAGAACCTGTGACGCTGGCACAATGAATCAAGTGCTTTTCACAGCGACTACTCCATTGTGCTATGGGATCGCTGTTTAATGTAGTGCTCGGTGTTCTATCAATTATGACAGTCTCGTGACGCTGGCCGTAACGTTTGTAAACCAAAGGCCCTCCTTCTCGTAAAAAAATATTTTTATTTCTCTGGCTGTTGCAATTGATATCAGTGGTTAATATGAGTGCCCTCAGTAAACAGCGCAACAAAAAGACAGCAAACAGTTAGAAACAGTCACGCAATTGGCTTCTTAAGAGATCGCACGCACGCACGTTCTCGCGATCAGCGATTGCACTGACATAGTCTACCGGACACCGGTAAAATTAACGGGAGACCGTGGTGGTCACATCACGAAGCAGGATTAGAACCTGTGACTCTGGCACAATGAATCAAGTGCTTTGCACAGCGACTACTCCATTGTGCTATGGGATCGCTGTTTAATGTAGTGCTCGGTGTTGTATCAATTATGACAGTCTCGTGACGCTGGCCGTAACGTTTGTAAACCAAAGGCCCTCCTTCTTGTAAAAAAATATTTTTATTTCTCTGGCTGTTGCAATTGATATCAGTGGTTAATATGAGTGCCCTCAGTAAACAGCGCAACAAAAAGACAGCAAACAGTTAGAAACAGTCACGCAATTGGCTTCTTAAGAGATCGCACGCAGCACGTTCTCGCGATCAGCGATTGCACTGACATAGTCTACCGGACACCGGTAAAATTAACGGGAGACCGCGGTGGTCACATTACGAAGCAGGATTAGAACCTGTGACGCTGGCACAATGAATCAAGTGCTTTGCACAGCGACTACTCCATTGTTCTATGGGATCGCTGTTTAATGTAGTGCTCGGTGTTCTATCAATTATGACAGTCTCGTGACGCTGGCCGTAGCGTTTGTAAACCAAAGGCCCTCCTTCTCGTAAAAAAATATTTTTATTTCTCTGGCTGTTGCAATTGATATCAGTGGTTAATATGAGTGCCCTCAGTAAACAGCGCAACAAAAAGACAGCAAACAGTTAGAAACAGTCACGCAATTGGCTTCTTAAGAGATCGCACGCACGCACGCACGCACGCACGTTCTCGCGATCAGCGATTGCACTGACATAGGCTACCGACACCGGTAAAATAAACTGGAGACCGCGGTGGTCACGTCACGAAGCAGGATTAGAACCTGTGACGCTGGCACAATGAATCAAGTGCTTTGCACAGCGACTACTCCATTGTGCTATGGGATCGCTGTTTAATGTAGTGCTCGGTGTTCTATCAATTATGACAGTCTCGTGACGCTGGCCGTAAACCAAAGGCCCTCCTTCTCGTAAAAAAATATTTTTATTTCTCTGGCTGTTGCAATTGATATCAGTGGTTAATATGAGTGCCCTCAGTAAACAGCGCAACAAAAAGACAGCAAACAGTTAGAAACAGTCACGCAATTGGCTTCTTAAGAGATCGCACGCACGCACGCACGTTCTCGCGATCAGCGATTGCACTGACATAGGCTACCGACACCGGTAAAATAAACTGGAGACCGCGGTGGTCACGTCACGAAGCAGGATTAGAATCTGTGACTCTGGCACAATGCTTCAAGTGCTTTGCACAGCGACTACTCCATTGTGCTATGGGATCGCTGTTTAATGTAGTGCTCGGTGTTGTATCAATTATGACAGTCTCGTGACGCTGGCCGTAACGTTTGTAAACCAAAGGCCCTCCTTCTTGTAAAAAAATATTTTTATTTCTCTGGCTGTTGCAATTGATATCAGTGGTTAATATGAGTGCCCTCAGTAAACAGCGCAACAAAAAGACAGCAAACAGTTAGAAACAGTCACGCAATTGGCTTCTTAAGAGATCGCACGCAGCACGTTCTCGCGATCAGCGATTGCACTGACATAGTCTACCGGACACCGGTAAAATTAACGGGAGACCGCGGTGGTCACATCACGAAGCAGGATTAGAACCTGTGACGCTGGCACAATGAATCAAGTGCTTTGCACAGCGACTACTCCATTGTGCTATGGGATCGCTGTTTAATGTAGTGCTCGGTGTTCTATCAATTATGACAGTCTCGTGACGCTGGCCGTAGCGTTTGTAAACCAAAGGCCCTCCTTCTTGTAAAAAAATATTTTTATTTCTCTGGCTGTTGCAATTGATATCAGTGGTTAATATGAGTGCCCTCAGTAAACAGCGCAACAAAAAGACAGCAAACAGTTAGAAACAGTCACGCAATTGGCTTCTTAAGAGATCGCACGCACGCACGCACGCACGCACGTTCTCGCGATCAGCGATTGCACTGACATAGGCTACCGACACCGGTAAAATAAACTGGAGACCGCGGTGGTCACGTCACGAAGCAGGATTAGAATCTGTGACGCTAGCACAATGCTTCAAGTGCTTTGCACAGCGACTACTCCATTGTGCTATTTGATCGCTGTTTAATGTAGTGCTCGGTGTTCTATCAATTATGACAGTCTCGTGACGCTGGCCGTAGCGTTTGTAAACCAAAGGCCCTCCTTCTCGTAAAAAAATATTTTTATTTCTCTGGCTGTTGCAATTGATATCAGTGGTTAATATGAGTGCCCTCAGTAAACAGCGCAACAAAAAGACAGCAAACAGTTAGAAACAGTCACGCAATTGGCTTCTTAAGAGATCGCACGCAGCACGTTCTCGCGATCAGCGATTGCATTGACATAGTCTACCGGACACCGGTAAAATTAACGGGAGACCGCGATGGTCACATCACAAAGCAGGATTAGAACCTGTGACGCTGGCACAATGAATCAAGTGCTTTGCACAGCGACTACTCCATTGTGCTATGGGATCGCTGTTTAATGTAGTGCTCGGTGTTCTATCAATTATGACAGTCTCGTGACTGGCCGTAAACCAAAGGCCCTCCTTCTCGTAAAAAAATATTTTTATTTCTCTGGCTGTTGCAATTGATATCAGTGGTTAATATGAGTGCCCTCAGTAAACAGCGCAACAAAAAGACAGCAAACAGTTAGAAACAGTCACGCAATTGGCTTCTTAAGAGATCGCACGCACGCACGCACGCACGTTCTCGCGATCAGCGATTGCACTGACATAGGCTACCGACACCGGTAAAATAAACTGGAGACCGCGGTGGTCACGTCACGAAGCAGGATTAGAATCTGTGACGCTGGCACAATGAATCAAGTGCTTTGCACAGCGACTACTCCATTGTGCTATGGGATCGCTGTTTAATGTAGTGCTCGGTGTTCTATCAATTATGACAGTCTCGTGACGCTGGCCGTAGCGTTTGTAAACCAAAGGCCCTCCTTCTCGTAAAAAAATATTTTTATTTCTCTGGCTGTTGCAATTGATATCAGTGGTTAATATGAGTGCCCTCAGTAAACAGCGCAACAAAAAGACAGCAAACAGTTAGAAACAGTCACGCAATTGGCTTCTTAAGAGATCGCACGCACGCACGCACGCACGCACGTTCTCGCGATCAGCGATTGCACTGACATAGGCTACTGACACCGGTAAAATAAACTGGAGACCGCGGTGGTCACGTCACGAAGCAGGATTAGAATCTGTGACGCTAGCACAATGCTTCAAGTGCTTTGCACAGCGACTACTCCATTGTGCTATTTGATCGCTGTTTAATGTAGTGCTCGGTGTTCTATCAATTATGACAGTCTCGTGACGCTGGCCGTAGCGTTTGTAAACCAAAAGCCCTCCTTCTCGTAAAAAAATATTTTTATTTCTCTGGCTGTTGCAATTGATATCAGTGGTTAATATGAGTGCCCTCAGTAAACAGCGCAACAAAAAGACAGCAAACAGTTAGAAACAGTCACGCAATTGGCTTCTTAAGAGATCGCACGCACGCACGCACGTTCTCGCGATCAGCGATTGCACTGACATAGGCTACCGACACCGGTAAAATAAACTGGAGACCGCGGTGGTCACGTCACGAAGCAGGATTAGAATCTGTGACTCTGGCACAATGCTTCAAGTGCTTTGCACAGCGACTACTCCATTGTGCTATGGGATCGCTGTTTAATGTAGTGCTCGGTGTTCTATCAATTATGACAGTCTCGTGACGCTGGCCGTAGCGTTTGTAAACCAAAGGCCCTCCTTCTCATAAAAAAATATTTTTATTTCTCTGGCTGTTGCAATTGATATCAGTGGTTAATATGAGTGCCCTCAGTAAACAGCGCAACAAAAAGACAGCAAACAGTTAGAAACAGTCACGCAATTGGCTTCTTAAGAGATCGCACGCACGCACGTTCTCGCGATCAGCGATTGCACTGACATAGTCTACCGGACACCGGTAAAATTAACGGGAGACCGTGGTGGTCACATCACGAAGCAGGATTAGAACCTGTGACGCTGGCACAATGAATCAAGTGCTTTTCACAGCGACTACTCCATTGTGCTATGGGATCGCTGTTTAATGTAGTGCTCGGTGTTCTATCAATTATGACAGTCTCGTGACGCTGGCCGTAACGTTTGTAAACCAAAGGCCCTCCTTCTCGTAAAAAAATATTTTTATTTCTCTGGCTGTTGCAATTGATATCAGTGGTTAATATGAGTGCCCTTAGTAAACAGCGCAACAAAAAGACAGCAAACAGTTAGAAACAGTCACGCAATTGGCTTCTTAAGAGATCGCACGCAGCACGTTCTCGCGATCAGCGATTGCACTGACATAGTCTACCGGACACCGGTAAAATTAACGGGAGACCGCGGTGGTCACATCACGAAGCAGGATTAGAACCTGTGACGCTGGCACAATGAATCAAGTGCTTTGCACAGCGACTACTCCATTGTGCTATGGGATCGCTGTTTAATGTAGTGCTCGGTGTTCTATCAATTATGACAGTCTCGTGACGCTGGCCGTAGCGTTTGTAAACCAAAGGCCCTCCTTCTCGTAAGAAAATATTTTTATTTCTCTGGCTGTTGCAATTGATATCAGTGGTTAATATGAGTGCCCTCAGTAAACAGCGCAACAAAAAGACAGCAAACAGTTAGAAACAGTCACGCAATTGGCTTCTTAAGAGATCGCACGCACGCACGCACGCACGTTCTCGCGATCAGCGATTGCACTGACATAGGCTACCGACACCGGTAAAATAAACTGGAGACCGCGGTGGTCACGTCACGAAGCAGGATTAGAATCTGTGACGCTAGCACAATGCTTCAAGTGCTTTGCACAGCGACTACTCCATTGTGCTATTTGATCGCTGTTTAATGTAGTGCTCGGTGTTCTATCAATGATGACAGTCTCGTGACGCTGGCCGTAGCGTTTGTAAACCAAAGGCCCTCCTTCTCGTAAAAAAATATTTTTATTTCTCTGGCTGTTGCAATTGATATCAGTGGTTAATATGAGTGCCCTCAGTAAACAGCGCAACAAAAAGACAGCAAACAGTTAGAAACAGTCACGCAATTGGCTTCTTAAGAGATCGCACGCAGCACGTTCTCGCGATCAGCGATTGCACTGACATAGTCTACCGGACACCGGTAAAATTAACGGGAGACCGCGATGGTCACATCACAAAGCAGGATTAGAACCTGTGACGCTGGCACAATGAATCAAGTGCTTTGCACAGCGACTACTCCATTGTGCTATGGGATCGCTGTTTAATGTAGTGCTCGGTGTTCTATCAATTATGACAGTCTCGTGACGCTGGCCGTAGCGTTTGTAAACCAAAGGCCCTCCTTCTCGTAAAAAAATATTTTTATTTCTCTGGCTGTTGCAATTGATATCAGTGGTTAATATGAGTGCCCTCAGTAAACAGCGCAACAAAAAGACAGCAAACAGTTAGAAACAGTCACGCAATTGGCTTCTTAAGAGATCGCACGCACGCACGCACGTTCTCGCGATCAGCGATTGCACTGACATAGGCTACCGACACCGGTAAAATAAACTGGAGACCGCGGTGGTCACGTCACGAAGCAGGATTAGAATCTGTGACTCTGGCACAATGCTTCAAGTGCTTTGCACAGCGACTACTCCATTGTGCTATTTGATCGCTGTTTAATGTAGTGCTCGGTGTTCTATTAATTATGACAGTCTCGTGACGCTGGCCGTAGCGTTTGTAAACCAAAGGCCCTCCTTCTCATAAAAAAATATTTTTATTTCTCTGGCTGTTGCAATTGATATCAGTGGTTAATATGAGTGCCCTCAGTAAACAGCGCAACAAAAAGACAGCAAACAGTTAGAAACAGTCACGCAATTGGCTTCTTAAGAGATCGCACGCACGCACGTTCTCGCGATCAGCGATTGCACTGACATAGGCTACCGACACCGGTAAAATAAACTGGAGACCGCGGTGGTCACGTCACGAAGCAGGATTAGAATCTGTGACTCTGGCACAATGCTTCAAGTGCTTTGCACAGCGACTACTCCATTGTGCTATTTGATCGCTGTTTAATGTAGTGCTCGGTGTTCTATTAATTATGACAGTCTCGTGACGCTGGCCGTAGCGTTTGTAAACCAAAGGCCCTCCTTCTCATAAAAAAATATTTTTATTTCTCTGGCTGTTGCAATTGATATCAGTGGTTAATATGAGTGCCCTCAGTAAACAGCGCAACAAAAAGACAGCAAACAGTTAGAAACAGTCACGCAATTGGCTTCTTAAGAGATCGCACGCACGCACGTTCTCGCGATCAGCGATTGCACTGACATAGTCTACCGGACACCGGTAAAATTAACGGGAGACCGTGGTGGTCACATCACGAAGCAGGATTAGAACCTGTGACGCTGGCACAATGAATCAAGTGCTTTGCACAGCGACTACTCCATTGTGCTATGGGATCGCTGTTTAATGTAGTGCTTGGTGTTCTATCAATTATGACAGTCTCGTGACGCTGGCCGTAACGTTTGTAAACCAAAGGCCCTCCTTCTCGTAAAAAAATATTTTTATTTCTCTGGCTGTTGCAATTGATATCAGTGGTTAATATGAGTGCCCTCAGTAAACAGCGCAACAAAAAGACAGCAAACAGTTAGAAACAGTCACGCAATTGGCTTCTTAAGAGATCGCACGCAGCACGTTCTCGCGATCAGCGATTGCACTGACATAGTCTACCGGACACCGGTAAAATTAACGGGAGACCGCGGTGGTCACATCACGAAGCAGGATTAGAACCTGTGACGCTGGCACAATGAATCAAGTGCTTTGCACAGCGACTACTCCATTGTGCTATGGGATCGCTGTTTAATGTAGTGCTCGGTGTTCTATCAATTATGACAGTCTCGTGACGCTGGCCGTAGCGTTTGTAAACCAAAGGCCCTCCTTCTCGTAAAAAAAGATTTTTATTTCTCAGGCTGTTGCAGTTGATATCAGTGATTAATATGAACGCCCTCAGTGAACAGCACATCAAACAGACAACAAACAGTTGCAAACAGTCAGGCACTTGGTTTCATGAGAGATCGCTAGTGCCCACACCCACGCAAGCACGAACGCACGAACTAGCGATTGCAGTGAATAGGCCTACCGGACAACGGTAAAATTAACGGGAGATCGCCTGACAGGGCGGCCACGTCATCAAGCAGGTTTCGAACCGGGGATGCTTGGACAATTGTTCATATGCTCTGCACACCGACGTCTTATCCATTGTGCTACTGCAGCGATGCTGAACCAAGTGCTCCGTGTTACATCCATTATTAGAGTCTGGTGACGCTTGCTTGTATCGTGTGTGGGTCAAAGACCCTCGTTTTCGTAAAAAAAGATTTTTATTTCTCAGGCTGTTGCAGTTGATATCAGTGATTAATATGAACGCCCTCAGTGAACAGCACATCAAACAGACAACAAACAGTTGCAAACAGTCAGGCACTTGGTTTCATGAGAGATCGCTAGTGCCCACACCCACGCAAGCACGAACGCACGAACTAGCGATTGCAGTGAATAGGCCTACCGGACAACGGTAAAATTAACGGGAGATCGCCTGACAGGGCGGCCACGTCATCAAGCAGGTTTCGAACCGGGGATGCTTGGACAATTGTTCATATGCTCAGCACACCGACGTCTTATCCATTGTGCTACTGCAGCGATGCTGAACCAAGTGCTCCGTGTTACATCCATTATTAGAGTCTGGTGACGCTTGCTTGTATCGTGTGTGGGTCAAAGACCCTCGTTTTCGTAAAAAAAGATTTTTATTTCTCAGGCTGTTGCAGTTGATATCAGTGATTAATATGAACGCCCTCAGTGAACAGCACATCAAACAGACAACAAACAGTTGCAAACAGTCAGGCACTTGGTTTCATGAGAGATCGCTAGTGCCCACACCCACGCAAGCACAAACGCACGAACTAGCGATTGCAGTGAATAGGCCTACCGGACAACGGTAAAATTAACGGGAGATCGCCTGACAGGGCAGCCACGTCATCAAGCAGGTTTCGAACCGGGGATGCTTGGACAATTGTTCATATGCTCTGCACACCGACGTCTTATCCATTGTGCTACTGCAGCGATGCTGACAGCAGCAGTAGCAGCAAAAAATGTCCTGTCCTGTTAGTACTGTCCTGAGTAGTGTCCCGAGACACCCAGGCACTGTCCTGTAACACCCAGACACTGTCCCGAGACAGTTAGACACTGTCCCGTGACACCCATGACTGTCCTGTAACACCCAGACACTGTCCCGTGACACCCATGACTGTCCTGTAACACCCAGACACTGTCCCGTGACACCCATGACTGTCCTTTAACACCCAGACACTGTCCCGTGACACCCAGACACTGTCCCGTGACACCTATGACTGTCCTGTTACACCTAGACACTGTCCCGTGACACCTATGACTGTCCTGTGACACTCAGACACTGTCCCGGGACAGTTAGCCACTGTCCTGTAACACCCAGACACTGTCCCGAGACAGTTAGACACTGTCCCGTGACACCCATGACTGTCCTGTAACACCCAGACACTGTCCCGTGACACCTATGACTGTCCTGTAACACCCAGACATTGTCCCGGGACAGTTAGCCACTGTCCTGTAACACCCAGACACTGTCCCGTGACACCCATGACTGTCCTGTGACACCTAGACACTGTCCTGTGACACCTAGACACTGTCCCGTGACATCTATGACTGTCCTGTGACACCCAGACACTGTCCCGTGACACCCATGACTGTCCTGTGACACCTAGACACTGTCCTGTGACACCCAGACACTGTCCCGAGACAGTTAGACACTGTCCCGTGACACCCATGACTGTCCTGTAACACCCAGACACTGTCCCGTGACACCCATGACTGTCCTGTAACACCCAGACACTGTCCCGTGACACCCAGACACTGTCCCGTGACAGTTAGACACTGTCCCGTGACACCCATGACTGTCCTGTAACACCCAGACACTGTCCTGTGACACCTAGACACTGTCCTGTGACATCTATGACTGTCCTGTGACACCCAGACACTGTCCTGTGACACCCATGACTGTCCTGTGACACCTAGACACTGTCCTGTGACACCTAGACACTGTCCCGTGACATCTATGACTGTCCTGTGACCCCCAGACACTGTCCCGTGACACCGATGACTGTCCTGTAACACCCAGACACTGTCCCGTGACACCCAGATACTGTCCCGTGACACCTATGACTGTCCTGTAACACCCAGACACTGTCCCGAGACAGTTAGACACTGTCCCGTGACACCCATGACTGTCCTGTAACACCCAGACACTGTCCCGTGACACCTATGACTGTCCTGTAACACCCAGACACTGTCCCGTGACACCCATGACTGTCCTGTGACACCTAGACACTGTCCTGTGACACCTAGACACTGTCCTGTGACATCTATGACTGTCCTGTGACACCCAGACACTGTCCCGTGACACCTATGACTGTCCTGTAACACCCAGACACTGTCCCGTGACACCCATGACTGTCCTGTAACACCCAGACACTGTCCCGTGACACCCAGATACTGTCCCGTGACACCTATGACTGTCCTGTAACACCCAGACACTGTCCCGAGACAGTTAGACACTGTCCCGTGACACCCATGACTGTCCTGTAACACCCAGACACTGTCCCGTGACACCTATGACTGTCCTGTAACACCCAGACACTGTCCCGTGACACCCATGACTGTCCTGTGACACCTAGACACTGTCCTGTGACACCTAGACACTGTCCTGTGACATCTATGACTGTCCTGTGACACCCAGACACTGTCCTGTGACACCCATGACTGTCCTGTGACACCTAGACACTGTCCTGTGACACCTAGACACTGTCCCGTGACATCTATGACTGTCCTGTGACCCCCAGATACTGTCCCGTGACACCTATGACTGTCCTGTAACACCCAGACACTGTCCCGTGACACCGATGACTGTCCTGTAACACCCAGACACTGTCCCGTGACACCCAGATACTGTCCCGTGACACCTATGACTGTCCTGTAACACCCAGACACTGTCCCGAGACAGTTAGACACTGTCCCGTGACACCCATGACTGTCCTGTAACACCCAGACACTGTCCCGTGACACCTATGACTGTCCTGTAACACCCAGACACTGTCCCGTGACACCCATGACTGTCCTGTGACACCTAGACACTGTCCTGTGACACCTAGACACTGTCCTGTGACATCTATGACTGTCCTGTGACACCCAGACACTGTCCCGTGACACCTATGACTGTCCTGTAACACCCAGACACTGTCCCGTGACACCCATGACTGTCCTGTAACACCCAGACACTGTCCCGTGACACCCAGATACTGTCCCGTGACACCTATGACTGTCCTGTAACACCCAGACACTGTCCCGAGACAGTTAGACACTGTCCCGTGACACCCATGACTGTCCTGTAACACCCAGACACTGTCCCGTGACACCTATGACTGTCCTGTAACACCCAGACACTGTCCCGTGACACCCATGACTGTCCTGTGACACCTAGACACTGTCCTGTGACACCTAGACACTGTCCTGTGACATCTATGACTGTCCTGTGACACCCAGACACTGTCCTGTGACACCCATGACTGTCCTGTGACACCTAGACACTGTCCTGTGACACCTAGACACTGTCCCGTGACATCTATGACTGTCCTGTGACCCCCAGATACTGTCCCGTGACACCTATGACTGTCCTGTAACACCCAGACACTGTCCCGAGACAGTTAGACACTGTCCCGTGACACCCATGACTGTCCTGTAACACCCAGACACTGTCCCGTGACACCTATGACTGTCCTGTAACACCCAGACACTGTCCCGTGACACCTACGACTGTCCTGTGACACCCAGACACTGTCCCGGGACAGTTAGCCACTGTCCTGTAACACCCAGACACTGTCCCGTGACACCTATGACTGTCCTGTGACACCTAGACACTGCCCTGTGACACCTAGACACTGTCCCGTGACATCTATGACTGTCCTGTGACACCCAGACACTGTCCCGTGACACCGATGACTGTTCTGTGACACCTAGACACTGTCCTGAGACAGTTAGCTACTGTCCTGTGACACCAAGCCTCTGTCCCTGTCACCAATGACAAATGTTCCAAATGTGAACCACTTTGAGCTGCATTCTGTGAATGAAAGGTGCTATAATTAAGCATATTGTTATTGTTATTATTATTATGTAGAATAATTTATGTCTTTGAATCATTGTACATGTATGTATGTATGTATGTATCTTAGACATTTTTATTTGTTTTGTTTTAGATAAAAGATGTAAATTGTTTTACATAAAATTGTACATGTAAAAATCCTTCTTTGCTTTATAATTTTTGAATTTTCAAAGTTGTTTGTTAGAATTTTTAATAAAGATGACTTGTGCTTTAAAGTAGTAGCTCTGGATTTGTGTTTTGTTATCAAGTAATGTTCAAGCACTGCTGACATTCAGCCAACACTCAGTCAGATCAGTTAGTGTGTGGGCCAGTGCATGCCCGGGGACCCAGGCAACCCTCAGCCAACACTTTGATAAACACACCTGGGCCGACAGATAGATTGATACTTTATTTGTCATTCACACAACATGGGAGTATGAAGAGAACAAAATATCAAGTACTATAGTGAATAATAAATAAATACAATATAACATAACATAAGTGCTTGTTTATGGAAGTCCACAACAACCGTCTCATTGGTCTTGGTGAGTTTGTTTTCCTTGCATAACAAAACAATAAGTCATTTTACGGCGTATGGGCCACACTTGGGGCAGAGCAAATCTTTATGTCAGTTTCCACTGATTGGGCCATGGCTGGGCATGGGCAAGGATGGGCAGTATTTCTAATACATGTATTTAAAATATGTATTTCAAATACAAAATACTATTTTGTCATTTGTATTTTATTGAGATGATGAAAATGCCTTCGTATTTTGTATCAAAATACTTCAGTGTTGTGTATTTTTGTATTTTCAAAATACTTTCTGTGAAACACTGTGATGACATCTATCTAACTATCTATACTGTAAAGCACGAAATGTCTGTCTCTGTCTGTTTGTGGCACCCTTGCATGGTCAAGCTGGAATGATTAACAGGCCCCATAACAACTATAAAATATAAAAAAATATTTTATATATATAAAAAATAGTCTGAATGCAACACTGTTTGAGAAGTTAGTTGTGCTCAAATAATTTTACACTGAGGAGCATCATTCCTAAATTCTACCATAGATCTAAGCCCCTGCCCTTTTTCTTCCTGGAAAGAAATTTCCATTGTTTCTGGAGTGCTTTAAAACATAGGGCCTACATACATAGTAGGCCTAGGCTATACTATACATACATAGGCTATATACATACATATATAAATAAATATAGCAGTATACATACATATATACATATAGCCCAAATATGGCTGTTTGCAACATGACGCAAACGGTGACAGATTGGATAGTTGCGTTCGGTGCGCTCTACCTCCCGCCGTTCGTGTCTTTCACAAATGTCACATTCAGGCCGTCGGTCGTCACTTCAAGCAGATAGTCAGGCCCGCGGTGTTTCTTGGCTTGTGTGGAGGTGAGTGGTGATGATAAATGCACGTATAACATACAGTGTGTCGAATTTACAGCTAACATGCCAAGACGAAAATAATGTAACAAATTCAAGAATGTGTCAAGTAGCCTATCCTAAACGCATGATCCATAATTCCACGTGGACTAATAGCCAAAGTTAGCTAAAATGTTAACTATCTTAGGCTACGCCTTTACTCCTATGAAAGACAATTCGCCTAATGCTATCAAACATCACTACTTAGGCTACCATCATGGTAAGACTACGCAAACAGCCGATTGTAAGACATCGCCATATTATTTCCCTCAATAGCAGGCCTACATAGTGCTGTACAATAAGTTGACCTATGTAATAGGCCTACAGGATATGTTATGTCTCAGTGCATGTGAAATCACATTACTTTTGTTGACCACGACACATAGGCCAATGTTATGTACATTCAAGCCATTAATGCTTGCCTACAAAGTCATTCTAGGGTCTGCTCCTACTGTACATACAGTTGCACGTATACGTTTATACCCTGTACATATGCTAAAGATGACTAAAAAGAGTAATAAAAAATATTGTGGAAATTGGTTTGTTTTGCATTGAGAGATGATCTTATGGAAAGTACCCCATGGCAATCATGAGATATGATGAAGGGTAGGTGATGATGTGGAGCTATTTTGATGAGAGATGGTGGGGAGACCACGTAGGGAGACTACTGTCCCCCCTCCTCCCTCTCTCTCTACTGTGTAGTGTATGTTTACTGTACAAATATAACATTTCAACACAATTCATACTAACTAATTCCCTGAATTTGTTTTTTGGTTTCATTCCAGACCATGGCTCAGATCAGTGATAAAGGTATTCATTCAATTGATTTATAGTTTTTAGAATTTATCACTGAATGTTATGCATAATGTAGATCAGTCTTTCTAAGGTATGGTTGTCAAAGCACATAATCTACCATAGTGATAACACTGTCACACTGCCCACCCCTTAAATAAGTGCACCCATGTCCTTCACACATATAAAGCTTTTTTCACCCTGTTATTAAATTGTAATGCGGTATTGTACCATTGAGTTGTGTCATATAGTCAATGTAATTTGGGTGTTTTCAGGATTGCAGCACGAGTTTATGTCACCAGCTGACATCCCCGCAGATGGTGATTGCCTATACTGCCGCATAAAGACAGCCGCTACGGCTATACATATGACAAAGAAGCATGTCAGATATGTTATACATTATGAGGACAATGGAGAGGGTAAGCCCATGCTTTTCCATTTCATTTCTCTTCAGCATTTACCACCCTACAACTTCACATTCCGGTTGTTGTCACTGAGGAGTAGATGGGGGAGAATAATGCTGCAAGAGCACTAAGTGGTGGGGCTGGGATTGTTCCGCCATGTTGATGTTGTTGCTACCAAAATAATTCTATTTTGAGTCTTAGTAAGTAAGAACTGCAATGAAATGTTTCTCAACAGATAAATTCACAATCCCCTGTCTCTGTGACAAAGTCAGGGACACAAGCCGCAGCCACTGGCACTGCCCGAAATGCAAGAAAATAATTGCAAGGCAGAATAATTTTGTGACTCACTTACAAAAACATGGTAAATGGCATTGTAAACTGCATTACATTTTCTAAATAAATGTACAATATGTTTTATATCATCATGTAGACTAACGATTCCACATTACTTAATGACAGGATGTGTTCTGGGTGCCCCAAAAAATCCTCAGGGCAAGTTTTTTTTCTCTTTTATTTTGTGCACTTACATTTCCCTGCATTCTTCAATTATTGTAAGCTCTTAATAATCATTATATTGATAATATTAGTTGACAGAACACATTCAATGAAGTTTTGCACTTCCATACCTTGTCTACAGAACATCCTTTAAGTAGTATAGCGGTATTTGACGCATGTACATTGTTTCAGTTGATTTTTCAGAGGAGCAAGTAGAACTTCAAAAGAGTCATGTTGAAGACATTTCCTCAGCTGAAGCTTCAGCAAACAAAATAAAGTGCCACCATTGTGACAGTGTGTTTGCTACAACAGCTACTGCCAGGCGGCATGAGCGAGACAGGCATGCTGTCACAGCTGAGCCCATAGTGTGTGTAGACATCAAGAGGGGCATTTTTGTAACAGCTAAAAATGCGAGGGAACGAGTGCCAATCCATCTATGCAAGTCCACTGCCTCACAAATGATAGGGTGTGAGGCAGTGGACTGCAGAGATTTCATGGCACTTGCCAACATAAGTGGAAAACCTGGTGAGGAGTGTGAGCATCTGAAAAGGGTTCCCTTTGCGGCGAGTTACAAAAGGCCATGCGAGTTGCAGGAAGACTCTATTATTTCAATGACCGATAAAGGCCTGATATCAGCAGAAATGGAGAAACAGTGTACCAACCTACATGCGAGAGCATGTGCGGAGGATGCCTGCACTGTTCATCCAATCTTCTATGAAGATTATGGATATTCAGGCAGGTACACCTTCTTCTCCTTATACACGGGAGTAAAGGAGGCGTGGAGCTTGTTCTACAGAACCCGGGTCACTTTTGACAAGCTGGGGAAATGGTCCTGCCTCTGCAGCAGCACCAAGAAAGTCCACCACTGCATCCACATATATGTCGCTATGTGGTGGACTTTCCAGTGCCGACCAGATTTGCTAGTAGAGGAAAGGGACACAACAGGAAGTGAGACTGAGGGTGCTTCTGACGAAGAAGTTTACTCGGGGAAACAATTCACCAACGGCCAGATTATAGCCATGACAGATTATCTCTGGCGTGAAAAGAAAATTCCTGAGGTGATTCCCCTTGAGTTAAAGAGGCCTCAGCCCATTCCTGACAAATTTGAGCCAATTGAGGTGGTGTGTCCCTACTGCCCAGGCCCTACACCACCTGACCTTGCAGACTGCACAGCGGTGACAAACAAAGGCACTGTGTATGATCTGTACACAGTGAAGAGAGGTATATTTCCCATGATATATAGATAACTGAAATGACATAGAATCTGTATAACTGTTCCTGCTGACATGTAATCCTCTTTAATTAGGTGTCACTGTAGCAGTGAAATCATGCCCCATCTGTCGGAACCAGGTGCGATTCCAAGAATATCGCATGGGCTTCCACAACTTCAATAACAGAACCCTGCTGTCGATCCCTCTGTGCTCCATGCTCACAACTGCAGTGAAGGTACGGTATACATCACAGCTCTAGTAATATGTGTCTGGGAAATAGTTTTTCAACTGCACACTTGCATAACGCATAACACATACCCATGTCACTTAGTGAAAGAATGTGTAGTTTAGTTTAGGAGTTTTCAAACTGCGCGTGTCAGGATCCCCACCTGGACTGTTAGTTTTGACTCCCCCTACCTGTCAATGTTGTGATCATTCTAGTTAGTTTCCCCTCCATTTTCTGCCCCCACCTGTTCCCAGTTATTGTCTTGTTCGTCTGGTCCAGTCCTGTCTTTCTGATAATTAGTCTGTGTATTTCTACCCCCCTGTTCTACCCTTTGTCAGATTGTCTCCTGTTTTGATCTGTTGGAGTCCTGTCTGTAAGTAGTTTGTGATTATAAAGTGTATGTTTTTGAAGTTTCTGCATGCAACAAGTTTTGCACTTGGGTACTCCTGTACACACATTACACGTTAACACATTATATGGCCTTACCCTCTGTCTTACATTAGAACAATACAGCAGTAGGCCGCTTTCTGTCCATGATGGAAGAGCACATGGAGGTGAAAATCCATCACAACACACTCCGTAAGGCTTTCTTCCACTTCTCTGCAATGACTGACTACACATACAGCTTCACTTGTAACCGCTGTGGGGATCATCCGCCAGTTCTGATCGCTGATGCGAACTGGAAAGTAGCTTTTGATTTGCCAGGTTAGTAGTCTTTTTGCAATGGAATTGTGTATATCATAAATAAATGATTAGAAGCACAAACAGGTACACCTCCTCAACACCCCCCCCCCCCCCCCCCCCCATTCACACACGCACGTCAACATGTAGATAGATGGTGATACACCTCCACACACATACTCATGAGCGAGCATACATTCACACAGAAGCAAAGACACACACATACTCATGAGCGAGCATACATTCACACAGAAGCAAAGACACACACATACTCATGAGCGAGCATACATTCACACAGAAGCAAAGACACACACATACTCATGAGCGAGCATACATTCACACAGAAGCAAAGACACACACATACTCATGAGCGAGCATACATTCACACAGAAGCAAAGACACACACATACTCATGAGCGAGCATACATTCACACAGAAGCAAAGACACACACATACTCACTTACATGAGTTGCAAAAGTAGAGATCGGCATAGGACATGGACACATAGATAAGCGCAATGTTTTCATGCGGATCGAATGTGCAGGACAAAGCGGCTGTCAAATTGTGTACCGCTATGCTGTATTGTACTGCTCTATAATTGTCAGTGTTATCATTGTACATGACTGCACAGTTTGTCATTGTTCTGTCATTGTAGTAAACCTGCTGAAAAGACCATCGCCAGAAGATATTCGGGCAGCTGATCTTACTGTGAATGTCGAGGACCGGTGGAACCAGCTGGAGAAGCAATTGATTGCTGAAGGCTTCTGTGATGGTGCAGTATTGCCACAGATGCCTAGCCTGGCTAACGTCAGACCTCATCTCATTGAGATGGGGTCTGGGAACTAGACATTAATTTTCTCGTATTTGAAATGTGGTTTACGAATGCCCAGAGCCGTTTATTGGGCGCTACGAATGTCTATCAAATGCGTCTGTACGTAGCTCATAACGGCTTCGGTGTGTCGTCATCGTCTTGCTGCCCTCCCTCCGTTCTGTGATTGGTCCCCTAACTGAGGCGAAAATTTGCTCCATGGAATCCAGGCTGCCTTGCAGCGTGAATAAAATCACGCGCGTAAGGCAGCATGGAAAAACCCAGGCTAACAGATGCCAATTGTGAAATTGAAATTCAATTTCAATTTCAATTTATTGTGCTTATATAGCGGCAAAACATTACACATGTATCATGGCGCTTTACAGAATGTAGAAGTCAAATTAACTCTTTTGTTGTATATGTCTTAAGGCTTGGTTTGAAAGAGTTGTCTTTGTTTATGTATAGCCACAAGGTCAAAGAACCCATTCTGCAAGGACCTTGCCTACTCTGCTTTTGCACCATGGGTAGGAGAATCCTGCAGGGTGGGACCTCTCCTACCTAAGACAGAGGTGCTTAAAGGGTTGTCAAAACGCCTCAGTGATCCAGGACCGCAAACTGCATCATTACCAATGGAGGATGTACTTTTCAGAGTCTTAGATTCAAAGAAGGTATTTGTAATTTTAATGACTAAGCCATTATTGCAAAATACTTGTCCTGTGTGTAAAAATGACTTGTTTGGACATGTATTTCACCAGCCCCAAAAGGCTGAACTGGTTGCTGCCTGTGCTGAATTGGGAGTCTCAGCTGAGGGAACACAGGCAGAAATCTTAAACAGACTTGAGGAGATGCTTCTTTACAAAGACATCTATCCGAAAATGTTCATTAAGCTTCAAAAGACAGGCGGTAAGGATATCAACAACGATGACTATTGGACATGCCAAATTAATGCAATACTAATACTTAATCTATTGTACTTTAGGTGGAGTCTTGCATGCTGGGTGTATGCACTCAGTGGTGTATTACTGCTCTCCACTTTGGTGGCAAGAGTCTGCAAGAGACCATGCAGATGCCCTGTTGAGCCTGCGTACTACACCGACCATCTACATTTCAGACGTTGCTGGGAGAGTAGCACGACATACAAACAGTAGAACAAAACAAGAGTTTTTCCAGCCCTCAGATGGCAGACTATGCGAGGCCACCTTGGACAACATAAAATTTGCTGAGCAGAAGAAGCTTAAACTGTCTTTTCCCTGGATTAAAAACATTCAACAACTTGGTGGGCCTGTACAGAGTACACCAGTGGTGGACATGGGAATGAGGCGTCCACATCCCATTACAGGAACATTCCATCGGTTCTCAGTGTATGACAGGTTCCACCAAGGGAACCAGAAGAGACCAGAGGAAAAACTGAGAAGTTTGGATCTTCTCCCCGATTTCACTGGCATCCTGAATACATCCATGGCTGAGCAAATGAACAAAGAGCTCTCTAATTCACAATATTTTCTCTGCCAGCTGAAGGATATACATTATATGTTCATGCTGCGGCTAGTTTATCACTTACACAATCAACGTGTCAACAATACCTTTTTTGAGAAAATGTGCCGCCTCTCCAAGGGGAAAGCAGCGATTGGAATAAATGGTAGAATATGCCTGTTTGGTTATGGTAAGGGTATACTGTAAAATGTTACAATATGCTGTAAACTGTACAATACTGCCAATTACAATTCCCAATCTTTTTTCCCTTTTACAGATGGAGCATCAACGAAAGAGCCAGATGAAACCGCGTTCAGTGATGCTGACATCCCAGCCCCAGAAGCAAAGACAGAGGAAAGTCCTGAAAGTCAGGGAGGCATGCCATTCTCTGTAAAACTCTTCCCAATTCTGGCAGAAAACGTGGTATGTTTTTTATGTTATAACACTGACTGTCCACTTAACCTACTGTGTGTAAGTTAAACATGTGGCCTTGTCAAATAACTTGCATTTAAAAGTAGTATGTTTTTGTTGGTGGCAGAGCAAGTACTGGTTTGAATCTAATGACCAGAAATGGCTCCAACATTAGTCATTACACAATCAATCTTCTGTGGTCTGTTTTTGTTTTCTGGAAATGATACTCAGTATGATAGTGACAGGGAGGTGTTAAAAGAGTATCACATCACTGCTGTGTCTGATTAACTCAAACTTGTGTAGCCCACACGAACCACACCACAATGTTAGTGTCACTACAGCACTGAGAATACCAATTTGGGTGTCCTGGCCATTGATGACCATGCTTAAAAAAGAGAAATGACATCGATACAGTACAGTTGTGCACTATCAAAAACTCTGTCAACGATAACAATTTGTTCTATACAAAGGAAAAGCTTGTGCAATTGCATAAGGAGGTACAAAATGGACAACAGCCACTGATCAAATTCAGATTATGTCATGCAAGACTACCGGATCTTCGGTCACTTCTGCCTCTCCCATATCTGGAGAATCTGTCAGAGAATGATCTACCTGCTCTACCTTGGCTAACTGATGATGTAAGTGTTTCTTTGGATTTCCATTAGAAATCAAAATTGTAAGATCAATGCATTGTCAATTGTCAGCAAAAATAAATGAATAATAAATTACTACCACAGATCGTAAACTGCAGGATTACTCAGATAGCAGATGGACATAAGTGTGACTCCTACACGATTAAGCTTACCTAGTCACCATTAAACCACAGGTCTAGATTACCTAGAATTCCCCACTAGGGTGTATTCAACTGAATGAATGGAGTAGGAGACTGTGTACAAAAATAAAGCACTTTTATTTTTTGACGTAGTTTGTCATGGTATAAAAGCTGGATGAATAGATAGATGTACTCTAATCAATACTGTTGTAGTATTAAGCCGTATTCAGTATAGGGTACCCACTACAAAACAAATGCAAACCATTGAAATCATAATCTTCAAGCAAATATTTCAACCCCCAAATAGGGCACACACACAGTAATCATGGCAAGGATGAAAAGGAAAACAAAGAAAAGAATAAGCCTCACCACCAAAATATAAAGAAAACAAACACAACTTGGAGGTGGTTTCACACACAAAGTACGCACATACGT
Organism: Alosa sapidissima; assembly: GCF_018492685.1. Classification (NCBI taxonomy): domain Eukaryota; kingdom Metazoa; phylum Chordata; class Actinopteri; order Clupeiformes; family Clupeidae; genus Alosa; species Alosa sapidissima. Next base: position 34,865,428 of record NC_055972.1, read on the forward strand.
AAATAGGCCTAATGCCACAGCTCCAGTATGACCGCTGCTACTCTAGCTTAAGACACCAAGCAAACTACCCGTGTGGATAAGCTATTAATATGGCTGCACGCTACCAGTATGAATGGACTATCAATAGGTTTGGATCAAGTACGCTACCAGTATGAATGACCAAGCTTTAAATCAAACACGCTACCAGTATGAATGGACTAGGTTTGGATCACCGACAGCTATCAGTGTGGGTGGGCTATCAATAGGACTGCAAGCTACCAGTGTGGATGGACTATCAATAGGTTTAGATCAAATAAGATACCAGTATGGATGTACTATCGATATGACCTAGGATACCTATACAAACGAGCTACCACTATATCGTCGGTTTAGGTAAGGCATCACAATACATGATAGGCTACACAATCAATGGTGGTGGGAAAAACAGTGGCTACAGGTCGTTCCTGAAAGTCACAAACAAAACCATCAGTTTCCTGCCCACTACATGGTTTACATGATATATAGGTTACACAGTCAATACACAACAGTTATACATTCCCCTTATTAAAATGTACCACAGCTTTAATTAATTTACCTCTTTAAAATCCCCCGCAACTGCACGCATTTAGGCTGACCTCTTGCTCGGAACCAACAAATCCAAGCGAGCTACGGTTTAAAATACATACAAAATCATTCGTTGGTAAGACACTGTTTGTTACAAACAAGGCAATGAAAATGTTTTACTACCTGCAGATAATGTTGCACAAAAGCCCAGGGAAGCAAACGGGCAGGATGACTGCAGTGTACTGTGAGTAGAAATCAGACGGATACGAAATGCTGGTGAGCATCTTACACGGCTATATGCGTGAACGGCTTTAAAATAAACTTCACCTTACCCGCTCTGTTAAATCACCGCCGGCCAAAAATCCACACGCAAAACAGTGCTCTCACCACTGTGTTTGCCGCGCCATTCAATTTAAACAAAGGGCCTGCAACCCGGTAGCTATCTACCTGCTACAACAGGTCACGTGAATGACACGTCAGGTGAATGAATCAGGTGACCCCCTAGCCTTACCCCACTCCTACCCGTCACATAAGGTAAGAATACATAAGGCAAGCGCATACTGTGCGTGCGTATGTATTAACACAAATTAAAGTGTCTTTTTAAATGTTGTACAGTTCATGGCCCTCCCTACATTTGAATTTATTTGCTGGTGGCGTGATGTCGAAACCATTGGAGCGGTAACAGCACGTAACAAGAGCATCGTTGAGGTGTTATGCCAATAAACATATTATTTATCTGTTTTCTGAATATTTGAAACATTGTGTTACTCTTACCCTAGGGATCAATAAAGTATCTATCTATCTATCTATCTATCTATTTATCTACCCATTTTGGCAAACCAATTACCACTGAAACACAACAGAAATGACTAATTTGTAATACATATGACTTTATACTCTTCATCGTATTTGCAGGGCCTTCAACAAGACATGGTTGTTTTGTTCCCCAGAGTTGTTGGTGGTACAACACCTGAGAGTGGAAACCATTTCATTCTTTGGGTAAATGTGAAAAATCTATATTGTACAGGACTATGTGAATAATGCAATAATAGGCTGTACATATTGGCACTACTATGCTTTGCTCATATTCTTCTTTCCACCACAATCTCAGGTTTTAGATGGAGACAAGAGACAGATCAGAGTGTATGACTCTCTGCGCCTTTACCCTTGCCCCAAGAACTGGGAGATTGGCATATTGAGGTAACTTGAAACATACAGGTTCAGAATGTATAAATGAGTAAACATGTTAACGGTCACAATAGTGACCAGTGGGATAGAATGTTGTATCTAGATGCACACATACTTTTACACCTACACACACACACACACACACACACACACACACAGATACACACACACAGATACACACACACAGAGAGAGATACACACACACACACACACACACACACACACACACACACACACACACACACACACACACACACACAGATAGATATACACACACAGAGATACACACACACACACATAGAGAGAGAGATACACAGAGAGAGAGAGAGAGAGATATACACATACACACACAGAGAAATACACACACACATAGATATATACACACACACACTCAGAGAGATACACACACACACACACACAGATATATATACACACACACACACACACACAGAGAGATACACACACACACTCAGAGAGATACACACACATACACACACACACAGATATATACACATGGTTCTATTTTAACGAGCCGAAGCTCCTGGTAAATAAACAATGTTAACATATTTTTCATATTTATTATTGCCATTGGTCTCAGTGTTCATATTAGTTTGTAAAATCCTGTCAGAATATCTTTATTTTAACAAAAAACAATTTGAGCAACTTTTAATTGAGTATACGCATATTATTAAGGGCAGCCGTGGTTAGCACTTCGGACCAGTAACCGGAGGGTTGCCGGTGACCAGGTGACCAGGGTGACCAGTAGGCACGGCTGAAGTGCCCTTGAGCAAGGCACCTAACCCCTCACTGCTCCCCGAGCGCCGCTGTTGATGCAGGCAGCTCACTGCGCCGGGATTAGTGTGTGCTTCACCTCACTGTGTGTACACTGTGTGCTGTGTGTGTTTCACTAATTCACGGATTGGGATAAATGCAGAGACCAAATTTCCCTCATGGGATCAAAAGAGTATATATACTTATACTTTTTCATCTACTTTTCTACATTTAAAAAAAAAATATTTATTGATTACTTCAAAGGGTTGCTAATAACACATGATTTGCATATTTGCATGTCTGGGAAAAAATTGGGCTTAAATGGGTTAATGCTGCTTGCAGCTATATTGAAGTTATTTCTGCTCTATGCAAAAAAGAACAGGAAAACATGCATCTGTTTTCAAATACAGCCAGGCCTTTCAGGGGACATGGGACCTTTCAAAGTGGGAGATACAGTACCCACAGCAGTGGCTTCAAAGGGACTCTCAGAACTGTGGCGTCTTTGTCTGTACGGTATGTTAAGAATTATTATTAATCTGTTTGTTATAATTTAAAGCGATACTCCACCATTTGGAGAAATACACTCATTTTCCACCTCCCCTCAAGTTAAACAACCTTTCCCCAGTTCATCCAGCCGTTCTGAGTCTGTCAGTAGCACTTTTAGCTCCAGCTCATTGAAACCGATTAGACCGTTAGCATCTCTCCTATAAGAGATTCAATGTGCTGGAGCTAAAAGTGTCATTGTCAGACTCGGAGAACAGCTGGATGAACTGGGGAAAGGTAAAACAGTTTAACTCATCACTTCATTTCCCCTTATTGTGAACACAGATGGCTGAAATGGAAGTCCGGGGGATAAAACCAAGGCAAGAGATACTGGGTGGACCTCAGCTGGAATATCTCCGTCGCTATCATTCAACTTCTTTGATTTCTGACGTCTTGCTAGAGGTAATGGTTAGGCAAGGGGCGGTTTGGATGAGATGAGTCATTGAGTATTATGATTCAATGATTTATGGTGTGCAACAGTGCGTTGGGGAAAAATTGTTATGCCTTTTTAGACCCACTCTCAATTTCAATTGAGAAGAGTATGTTATGAACAAGGCTAGTTCACTACATGACCTTGCACATGATGGGTAGATCATGTCTATGGCACTGAAGACTTAAATTCACCTGTGACCACCAGGTGAAATCACACATTGAATTACAGGTAACCTGAACAGCTGTGGTCAAAAGGTGTTTCAGAAGAATGTCACATGTAGTCACATTTAGAAGAATGTAGTGGTGACTATCAGGAACCATGCAAGATCTGAACATCCTTAAAACGGGCATGAAATTAGTTATTAATTAATGAATTGCAAATAAATGTTTTTGTGGACATGTCGTTTCTACCAAGGAAATCTTCAAGAGTGTGGAGGACAGAGCACATCGGTGTATGGCGGAGGACATTAATGTGTGTGTGTTTCAGAAGCTGGACAGTGGAGGGTCAGTATTCCATTGATCATAATGTTGTGATATAAGTATAAAAGTTGCATTGGGTTTCTAAATCTTGGATTATCACTGTGTTCTTCACACCTAGCAAAATGTATCCAGAAGTGGAACATCTGATGTGGGTGCAGTGTGAGTCCTGTAAAGGATGGTTGCACACAGATTGTGCAGGCGTTGTGGCCCCTAAAGGCCAATTTACATGCGGCTGCAGGAGGAAACTGCCACTGAATGTGGATACGTATGTGGCTTCATTTATATTTTTCCCCCTACAAGTGCTCTAGTAATGTAGTATTATACTTGATGTTAACAAATTGTTAAACTTCGTAGGACTCTGAGGATTCTCCATCAGAATGGGATGGAGGGGCTTATGCAGCAAGGGGAGATAAGGGCAAGTACATGCGACGGAATAAAAATGTAGAAGCACACAGTAATGTAGAAACAGACTGTAAACACTTTTTTGTGTAATGGTCTCCATTCAATCTGTCCAGACTATCTATGAAGAGCTACAATGTGGCAGACGGAAGTCGTCGAGGATGTTTCTGTGGAAACATCCGGCCGCATCTTTGGAACTTCGTCAGCGTTTGCGTCATGCAAATAGCCATTTCAGCATCGAAAATGTTAGTGATTTTGAAAAAAGTATTGTGTAATCTACATGTATTTATGTAGATTTGTTTATACCTACCGTCTATAAACTGTCAAATAAGAAATTTGAAGATGACATCCGAAAAGCATTAGATTGCATAGAAAATTGATTGATATGAATACACTGTTTGAAAATGAACACACAGTTTATGAACTACAGTTTATGTAGTAATAATGCACTTGTTATGAATAACAACTATTTTAAGTAAACATACAATTAGTAATGCAAAAAGTTTTCGTTCTAAGATTCATTTCTCTTTTGTGGCCCTAATTAGTCCAGGAAACTGGCAAAAATGATACAGACTGCCATAATCTGTGATGAAGATGTCATAGATGTTGACCTTGTGCTCGACGTAATGATGCCTGAGGTAAGGAAATTTGAATATAAAAGCCATGCCATATTATGATCAGTGTGGTTTCTCCAGAATAAATAAACCAAACCATACCAAACATGCATATTGTCACTACATTCTCATGCTATTTCCAATTTGAAATCTGTTTGCATTTGAAGGTTTCCATCAACATTGTCACGAACCACGAGGGTTTCTGCAGGTTTCTGGCTGAGAGGTTCATGTCCATGCATCCGGCATTGGAGTAACAACCATTGCTGTTTTTTTCTGTATTTATACATTCTTTTTTCATGTATTAGTTTTTTATTTATTTATTTATGTCTTATTGGATTTCAATTTATTATCTTCATTTCATTATTTACTATATGTGTGTACTGGGGAAATTTGATTTTTTTTGGTGTTAAGTTTATGGTGTATTTTGTTCTGAGAGAGAACTGAACCATGCAAGGTTTTCCGTATTTAGATTTACAAAGCTTTTTTGTTTACAAAGCTTTTTTGTTCTTATGTTTAGAATTAAAATGTGTTCTCCAAAACTGTCCAGTTGTCTGTTTTTGTGATCATCTACCCATGGATGGCTACAACATTTGGTTAAGCAATCCTATGACTTAACAGACCTGGGGGGTATTCCAAGTACATGGTTTAGTGATAAACCTGGGTAACTTAACTCAGAGTAAGTGGTAAACCTCCTACAACAAGAGCCCTATGGTATTGTTTTGTTAGGAGAATGAAGCCATACAGCTCTTCTATTAGGAGGTTTACCACCTACTCTGTGTTAACTAACCCAGGTTTGTCACTAAACCTCGTACTTGGAATACCCCCCTGGTAAGATGTCTAAATATTTACACATTTGCCTATAATAATTATCTAAACAATTATTATTTATTCTTAAAAAATTTGCTGGCACAAGGAGTTTCATTAATTATATTTCCCTTTATGCATGCATGACGATAAACTACTTGAACTTGAACTAATGCTGCTTGTGGAATATCAACAATATACATTAAGTGTTTAATATACGTAGGCTATTTGTTGTAAGTAAAAAGTGATTTATATATTTCTTGGTTACAAGTTAATAACAAATAGAACAGAAAGAGGTGGAAGGTAGCCTAATAGGCCTAGGTGGCATAACAAAACATTTCCAAAGCAACTGAGGTCGACAACGGATACTTGTGTTTTTATTTGGCGTTTTACCTAACTTTACACTTTCCACGAGACAACCATCATGACAGCGCTACACACCTAGCACACCTTTACACAAGACAGTTCTGCCAGGCACAACGTAACTTAAGCAAGACAATGCTGGATAAACAAAAAACATGTTTTACAGCAGAATAATATTGGCCAGACGTCGCCCTACATTCAGCGTTGTAAGTTATGAACCCACTTTCTACAAGCCACATGTCTTCCTAACATCCCGACATTGAAATTGTATTTTCCAACGAAACAAATAAAGACAAAAAATAGCTTTGTTCGTGATCTGTCTAGAATCTTTGATACCGCAATACAGTGCCACAAGACAGTACGCAACTTCCGCAAGACAGTGCCACAAGACAGTACGCAACATCCGCAAGACAGAGGACAGGACAAAAGTACGGTACAGTACAGTTTCGGCTCTAACCGCCTCTCAAAATCTGAAAAGTACGAAAAAATCAGACCAATTTTTTTTTTCACTTTTTTTGCCATAGTTCATACATTTTACATGTCTAGATGTGAAATAAAAATAATTTGGACAATAATTGACAGATTTTGAAATTTTTCAAAAATCTGTCTTTTTTCCTGACCCCAGACCTTATATGAAAATTAAGAAAATCTGAAAAGTACGAAAAAATCAAACCAAATTTTTTTCACTTTTTTTGCCATAGTTTATGCATTTCACATGTCTAGACATGAAATAAAAATAATTTGAATAATATCTGACAGATTTTGAAATTTGTAAAAAAAAAACTTTCTCTCATCCTGACCGCGAAAACTAAAAAAATCTGAAAGGTAAGAAAAAAATCAGACCAATTTTTTTTCATTTTTGTTGCCATAGTGAATGCATTTCACATGTCTAGATGTGAAATAAAAATAATTTGGACAATAATTGACAGATTTTGACATTTTTCAAAAATCTGTCTTTTTTTCCTGACCCCGGACCTTAAATGAAAACTAAGGAAATCTGAAAAGTACGAAAAAATCAAACCAAATTTTTTTCACTTTTTTGCCATAGTTCATGCATTTCACATGTCTAGATATGAAATAAAAAATAATTTGGACAATATCTGACAGATTTTGAAATTTGTCAAAAAATCTGTCTCTCATCCTGACCGCGAAAACTGAGAAAATCTGAAAAGTACGAAAAAAATCAGACCATTTTTTCCCCACTTTTTTTGCCCTTGTTCTTGCATTTCACATGTCTAGATGTGAAATAAAAATAATTTGGACAATAATTGACAGATTTTGAAATTTTTCAAAAATCTGTCTTTTTTCCTGACCCCAGACCTTATATGAAAACTAAGAAAATCTGAAAAGTACGAAAAAATCAAACCAATTTTTTTTCACTTTTTTTGCCATAGTTCATGCATTTCACATGTCTAGACATGAAATAAAAATAATTTGAATAATATCTGACAGATTTTGAAATTTGTAAAAAAAAAACTTTCTCTCATCCTGACCGCGAAAACTAAAAAAATCTGAAAAGTAAGAAAAAAATCAGACCAATTTTTTTTTCATTTTTGTTGCCATAGTTAATGCATTTCACATGTCTAGATGTGAAATAAAAATAATTTGGACAATAATTGACAGATTTTGACATTTTTCAAAAATCTGTCTTTTTTTCCTGACCCCGGACCTTATATGAAAACTAAGGAAATCTGAAAAGTACGAAAAAATCAAACCAATTTTTTTTCACTTTTTTTGCCATAGTTCATGCATTTCACATGTCTAGACATGAAATAAAAATAATTTGAATAATATCTGACAGATTTTGAAATTTGTAAAAAAAAAACTTTCTCTCATCCTGACCGCGAAAACTAAAAAAATCTGAAAAGTAAGAAAAAAATCAGACCAATTTTTTTTCATTTTTGTTGCCATAGTGAATGCATTTCACATGTCTAGATGTGAAATAAAAATAATTTGGACAATAATTGACAGATTTTGACATTTTTCAAAAATCTGTCTTTTTTTCCTGACCCCGGACCTTAAATGAAAACTAAGGAAATCTGAAAAGTACGAAAAAATCAAACCAAATTTTTTTCACTTTTTTGCCATAGTTCATGCATTTCACATGTCTAGATATGAAATAAAAAATAATTTGGACAATATCTGACAGATTTTGAAATTTGTCAAAAAATCTGTCTCTCATCCTGACCGCGAAAACTGAGAAAATCTGAAAAGTACGAAAAAAATCAGACCATTTTTTCCCCACTTTTTTTGCCCTTGTTCTTGCATTTCACATGTCTAGATGTGAAATAAAAATAATTTGGACAATAATTGACAGATTTTGAAATTTTTCAAAAATCTGTCTTTTTTCCTGACCCCAGACCTTATATGAAAACTAAGAAAATCTGAAAAGTACGAAAAAATCAAACCAATTTTTTTTCACTTTTTTTGCCATAGTTCATGCATTTCACATGTCTAGACATGAAATAAAAATAATTTGAATAATATCTGACAGATTTTGAAATTTGTAAAAAAAAAACTTTCTCTCATCCTGACCGCGAAAACTAAAAAAATCTGAAAAGTAAGAAAAAAATCAGACCAATTTTTTTTTCATTTTTGTTGCCATAGTTAATGCATTTCACATGTCTAGATGTGAAATAAAAATAATTTGGACAATAATTGACAGATTTTGACATTTTTCAAAAATCTGTCTTTTTTTCCTGACCCCGGACCTTAAATGAAAACTAAGGAAATCTGAAAAGTACGAAAAAATCAAACCAAATGTTTTTCACTTTTTTGCCATAGTTCATGCATTTCACATGTCTAGATATGAAATAAAAAATAATTTGGACAATATCTGACAGATTTTGAAATTTGTCAAAAAATCTGTCTCTCATCCTGACCGCGAAAACTGAGAAAATCTGAAAAGTACGAAAAAAATCAGACCATTTTTTCCCCACTTTTTTTGCCCTTGTTCTTGCATTTCACATGTCTAGATGTGAAATAAAAATAATTTGGACAATAATTGACAGATTTTGAAATTTTTCAAAAATCTGTCTTTTTTCCTGACCCCAGACCTTATATGAAAACTAAGAAAATCTGAAAAGTACGAAAAAATCAAACCAATTTTTTTTCACTTTTTTTGCCATAGTTCATGCATTTCACATGTCTAGACATGAAATAAAAATAATTTGAATAATATCTGACAGATTTTGAAATTTGTAAAAAAACAACTTTCTCTCATCCTGACCGCGAAAACTAAAAAAATCTGAAAAGTAAGAAAAAAATCAGACCAATTTTTTTTCATTTTTGTTGCCATAGTTAATGCATTTCACATGTCTAGATGTGAAATAAAAATAATTTGGACAATAATTGACAAATTTTGAAATTTTTCAAAAATCTGTCTTTTTTTCCTGACCCCGGGCCTTAAATGAAAACTAAGGAAATCTGAAAAGTACGAAAAAATCAAACCAAATGTTTTTCACTTTTTTGCCATAGTTCATGCATTTCACATGTCTAGATATGAAATAAAAAATAATTTGGACAATATCTGACAGATTTTGAAATTTGTCAAAAAATCTGTCTCTCATCCTGACCGCGAAAACTGAGAAAATCTGAAAAGTACGAAAAAAATCAGACCATTTTTTCCCCACTTTTTTTGCCCTTGTTCTTGCATTTCACATGTCTAGATGTGAAATAAAAATAATTTGGACAATAATTGACAGATTTTGAAATTTTTCAAAAATCTGTCTTTTTTCCTGACCCCAGACCTTATATGAAAACTAAGAAAATCTGAAAAGTACGAAAAAATCAAACCAATTTTTTTTCACTTTTTTTGCCATAGTTCATGCATTTCACATGTCTAGACATGAAATAAAAATAATTTGAATAATATCTGACAGATTTTGAAATTTGTAAAAAAAAAACTTTCTCTCATCCTGACCGCGAAAACTAAAAAAATCTGAAAAGTAAGAAAAAAATCAGACCAATTTTTTTTCATTTTTGTTGCCATAGTTAATGCATTTCACATGTCTAGATGTGAAATAAAAATAATTTGGACAATAATTGACAGATTTTGAAATTTTTCAAAAATCTGTCTTTTTTTCCTGACCCCGGACCTTAAATGAAAACTAAGGAAATCTGAAAAGTACGAAAAAATCAAACCAAATTTTTTTCACTTTTTTCCCATAGTTCATGCATTTCACATGTCTAGATATGAAATAAAAAATAATTTGGACAATATCTGACAGATTTTGAAATTTGTCAAAAAATCTGTCTCTCATCCTGACCGCGAAAACTGAGAAAATCTGAAAAGTACGAAAAAAATCAGACCATTTTTTCCCCACTTTTTTTGCCCTTGTTCTTGCATTTCACATGTCTAGATGTGAAATAAAAATAATTTGGACAATAATTTTCAGATCTTTTAATTTTTTAAAAATCTGTCTTTTTTCCTTACCCTGGACCTTATGTGAAAACTACGAAAATCTGAAAAGTACAAAAAAAAAATCAGACCATTTTTTTTCCCAATTTTTTTGCCATAGTTCATGCATTTCACATGTCTAGATATGAAATAAAAAATAATTTGGACAATATCTGACAGATTTTGAAATTTGTCAAAAAATCTGTCTCTCATCCTGACTGCGAAAACTGAGAAAATCTGAAAAGTACGAAAAAAATCAGACCATTTTTTTTCCCTTTTTTGGCCTGTCAGACATTCTCATCTGGTTCCTCCTCAAATACAGGTGCGTTCTTACACCAAACCAACATATGTATATGAGGCGAACCTCTAGCTTTACACTCCACTCGAAAAAAGTAGTCTATGACCTCACCGATGGGCTGTGCTGGTGACAAGAGTAGGTGCTCCTTGCTGTGCCTTTATTGTTTGTATGACCTCTGGCCATCTCATTTCGGCAGCACTAAATGTACAGAAGAATGTTGGGGTACCCAGCTGGCGAAGCATTGCAAAGAGGTCTCTGAGGGTTTTTTCCCAGTAGGCAGGTGTTCCTCTCAAAGGCTGCATGAATCGAGTGGCATCTCTGTTGCGTACCAGTTTTTCCACTTCACGTTTGTCTTGGAGCATTCTTGCAGTTATTTTGCGTCCATCTCTGGTCATAGGTTTTCCTTTACGCAGTTGAATAGACATAGAAGACTTTGCCAAATGCATTTCTGCGATAAATTGTGCGAAAAAAATATAATTGGAGTCGAGAGCAAATTGATTGTCAACACAAAAGAGACGTGCATTGAAATATCTGCTTGGTGATAATTTCATTGGTCTTTGTGTTTCATCCAAAGTGTTCATTCCAGTGAGGAACTGCACAGGGAAAGCCATTGCCTCTAGTTTAGGAACTGTTAGGAAAGGTTAACATTTCCTGTGCAATATCAGCTGGCTGTAAGCATGAATCTATTGAGCATCCACCATTCTGCTGACTTGTGTCCTGCTCAGTGTCAAGTGAATCCTGGTTATCATGTAACTCATGGGTTTCATTATTAGGCTGATTGCCTTCACTATGTATCTCTGAATGTCCTGGGTCAGTAATGTCAAACTCATCCACTGCATCAGTCTCCATTAGATCAACCTCCCCTGCAGCACTGATGTCATTTTCATCTGCCAAGCTATTCATTCCATCCCCAAAATTCCTTGTACTCTGAATGCATCTCTTTCAGTTTTGATAAGGCACGTAATACTTTCGTCATGTCAACAGTTTGGAACTGGTAATGCCCTGTATAGTTCATTCTTCTTTTTAACTTCACTTTTAAAAGTTGCGACTGGCTACTAGGTCTAGGCAAAGCATTGACTGTTGATTCAATGTCTTCAACAATTGGCCAGTAAGTTACTGTGAATACGTTTTACAGTAAAGGTACTGTACTTCTATTTACAGTATTTTATGTATTTACCAATTGGCCAATTGTTGTCAGTAAGTTACTGTGAATTAATTTTACAGTAAAGGTACTGTACTTTTTTAGCTGTGTTTTTTTAGCTATTAATTATCATTAATAGAATCACCCATATTCTAAAATATTACAATTACATTACATTACATTACATTACATTTGGCTGGCACATTTTTAACCAAAGCGACTAACAACATGGTAACAGGTAAGTTTTAAAGCAATTCTCTCAACAATTTTAGGACAATTTAAAAACGGTAGAGTACAGTAAGAATAAGTGCATCAGTGAGTGCTGTTTTTAAACAGTTGAGTGTCAGTTCAAGACGGCTGATAAGTGCTAGGATCAGCAAGACTTGTTTTAACCCTTATAGGAGTACCGTCACACCGGTGTGACGGGAATGTTGGGAAATTAACATTCTAAAGAATATCTGGGTTCATTGAATTCAACATAGAATTTTACCAACCAACAACCTTCAATTGTTGCGGAACTTAGAATGTTCAAAAACCTACACCTTTAAACAGCGATCCCATAGCACAATGGAGTAGTCGCTGTGCAAAGCACTTGATTCATTGTGCCAGCGTCACAGGTTCTAATCCTGCGTCGTGATGTGACCACCACGGTCTCCCGTTAATTTTACCGGTGTCCGGTAGACTATGTCAGTGCAATCGCTGATCGCGAGAACGTGCGTGCGTGCGATCTCTTAAGAAGCCAATTGCGTGACTGTTTCTAACTGTTTGCTGTCTTTTTCTTGCGCTGTTTACTGAGGGCACTCATATTAACCACTGATATCAATTGCAACAGCCAGAGAAATAAAAATATTTTTTTACGAGAAGGAGGGCCTTTGGTTTACAAACGTTACGGCCAGCGTCACGAGACTGTCATAATTGATAGAACACCGAGCACTACATTAAACAGCGATCCCATAGCACAATGGAGTAGTCGCTGTGCAAAGCACTTGATTCATTGTGCCAGCGTCACAGGTTCTAATCCTGCTTCGTGATGTGACCACCACGGTCTCCCGTTAATTTTACCGGTGTCCGGTAGACTATGTCAGTGCAATCGCTGATCGCGAGAACGTGCGTGCGTGCGATCTCTTAAGAAGCCAACTGCGTGACTGTTTCTAACTGTTTGCTGTCTTTTTGTTGCGCTGTTTACTGAGGGCACTCATATTAACCACTGATATCAATTGCAACAGCCAGAGAAATAAAAATATTTTTTTACGAGAAGGAGGGCCTTTGGTTTACAAACGTTACGGCCAGCGTCACGAGACTGTCATAATTGATAGAACACCGAGCACTACATTAAACAGCGATCCCATAGCACAATGGAGTAGTCGCTGTGCAAAGCACTTGATTCATTGTGCCAGCGTCACAGGTTCTAATCCTGCTTCGTGATGTGACCACCACGGTCTCCCGTTAATTTTACCGGTGTCCGGTAGACTATGTCAGTGCAATCGCTGATCGCGAGAACGTGCGTGCGTGCGATCTCTTAAGAAGCCAATTGCGTGACTGTTTCTAACTGTTTGCTGTCTTTTTGTTGCGCTGTTTACTGAGGGCACTCATATTAACCACTGATATCAATTGCAACAGCCAGAGAAATAAAAATATTTTTTTATGAGAAGGAGGGCCTTTGGTTTACAAACGCTACGGCCAGCGTCACGAGACTGTCATAATTGATAGAACACCGAGCACTACATTAAACAGCGATCAAATAGCACAATGGAGTAGTCGCTGTGCAAAGCACTTGAAGCATTGTGCCAGAGTCAAAGATTCTAATCCTGCTTCGTGACGTGACCACCGCGGTCTCCAGTTTATTTTACCGGTGTCGGTAGCCTATTTCAGTGCAATCGCTGATCGCGAGAACGTGCGTGCGTGCGTGCGTGCGATCTCTTAAGAAGCCAATTGCGTGACTGTTTCTAACTGTTTGCTGTCTTTTTGTTGCGCTGTTTACTGAGGGCACTCATATTAACCACTGATATCAATTGCAACAGCCAGAGAAATAAAAATATTTTTTTACGAGAAGGAGGGCCTTTGGTTTACAAACGTTACGGCCAGCGTCACGAGACTGTCATAATTGATAGAACACCGAGCACTACATTAAACAGCGATCCCATAGCACAATGGAGTAGTCGCTGTGCAAAGCACTTGATTCATTGTGCCAGCGTCACAGGTTCTAATCCTGCTTCGTGATGTGACCACCACGGTCTCCCGTTAATTTTACCGGTGTCCGGTAGACTATGTCAGTGCAATCGCTGATCGCGAGAACGTGCGTGCGTGCGATCTCTTAAGAAGCCAATTGCGTGACTGTTTCTAACTGTTTGCTGTCTTTTTGTTGCGCTGTTTACTGAGGGCACTCATATTAACCACTGATATCAATTGCAACAGCCAGAGAAATAAAAATATTTTTTTATGAGAAGGAGGGCCTTTGGTTTACAAACGCTACGGCCAGCGTCACGAGACTGTCATAATTGATAGAACACCGAGCACTACATTAAACAGCGATCAAATAGCACAATGGAGTAGTCGCTGTGCAAAGCACTTGAAGCATTGTGCCAGAGTCAAAGATTCTAATCCTGCTTCGTGACGTGACCACCGCGGTCTCCAGTTTATTTTACCGGTGTCGGTAGCCTATTTCAGTGCAATCGCTGATCGCGAGAACGTGCGTGCGTGCGTGCGTGCGATCTCTTAAGAAGCCAATTGCGTGACTGTTTCTAACTGTTTGCTGTCTTTTTGTTGCGCTGTTTACTGAGGGCACTCATATTAACCACTGATATCAATTGCAACAGCCAGAGAAATAAAAATATTTTTTTACGAGAAGGAGGGCCTTTGGTTTACAAACGTTACGGCCAGCGTCACGAGACTGTCATAATTGATACAACACCGAGCACTACATTAAACAGCGATCCCATAGCACAATGGAGTAGTCGCTGTGCAAAGCACTTGATTCATTGTGCCAGCGTCACAGGTTCTAATCCTGCTTCGTGATGTGACCACCACGGTCTCCCGTTAATTTTACCGGTGTCCGGTAGACTATGTCAGTGCAATCGCTGATCGCGAGAACGTGCGTGCGTGCGATCTCTTAAGAAGCCAATTGCGTGACTGTTTCTAACTGTTTGCTGTCTTTTTGTTGCGCTGTTTACTGAGGGCACTCATATTAACCACTGATATCAATTGCAACAGCCAGAGAAATAAAAATATTTTTTTACGAGAAGGAGGGCCTTTGGTTTACAAACGTTACGGCCAGCGTCACGAGACTGTCATAATTGATAGAACACCGAGCACTACATTAAACAGCGATCCCATAGCACAATGGAGTAGTCGCTGTGCAAAGCACTTGATTCATTGTGCCAGCGTCACAGGTTCTAATCCTGCTTCGTGATGTGACCACCACGGTCTCCCGTTAATTTTACCGGTGTCCGGTAGACTATGTCAGTGCAATCGCTGATCGCGAGAACGTGCGTGCGTGCGATCTCTTAAGAAGCCAATTGCGTGACTGTTTCTAACTGTTTGCTGTCTTTTTGTTGCGCTGTTTACTGAGGGCACTCATATTAACCACTGATATCAATTGCAACAGCCAGAGGAATAAAAATATTTTTTTATGAGAAGGAGGGCCTTTGGTTTACAAACGCTACGGCCAGCGTCACGAGACTGTCATAATTGATAGAACACCGAGCACTACATTAAACAGCGATCAAATAGCACAATGGAGTAGTCGCTGTGCAAAGCACTTGAAGCATTGTGCCAGAGTCACAGATTCTAATCCTGCTTCGTGACGTGACCACCGCGGTCTCCAGTTTATTTTACCGGTGTAGGTAGCCTATTTCAGTGCAATCGCTGATCGCGAGAACGTGCGTGCGTGCGTGCGTGCGATCTCTTAAGAAGCCAATTGCGTGACTGTTTCTAACTGTTTGCTGTCTTTTTGTTGCGCTGTTTACTGAGGGCACTCATATTAACCACTGATATCAATTGCAACAGCCAGAGAAATAAAAATATTTTTTTACGAGAAGGAGGGCCTTTGGTTTACAAACGTTACGGCCAGCGTCACGAGACTGTCATAATTGATAGAACACCGAGCACTACATTAAACAGCGATCCCATAGCACAATGGAGTAGTCGCTGTGCAAAGCACTTGATTCATTGTGCCAGCGTCACAGGTTCTAATCCTGCTTCGTGATGTGACCACCACGGTCTCCCGTTAATTTTACCGGTGTCCGGTAGACTATGTCAGTGCAATCGCTGATCGCGAGAACGTGCGTGCGTGCGATCTCTTAAGAAGCCAATTGCGTGACTGTTTCTAACTGTTTGCTGTCTTTTTGTTGCGCTGTTTACTGAGGGCACTCATATTAACCACTGATATCAATTGCAACAGCCAGAGAAATAAAAATATTTTTTTACGAGAAGGAGGGCCTTTGGTTTACAAACGTTACGGCCAGCGTCACGAGACTGTCATAATTGATAGAACACCGAGCACTACATTAAACAGCGATCCCATAGCACAATGGAGTAGTCGCTGTGCAAAGCACTTGATTCATTGTGCCAGCGTCACAGGTTCTAATCCTGCTTCGTGATGTGACCACCACGGTCTCCCGTTAATTTTACCGGTGTCCGGTAGACTATGTCAGTGCAATCGCTGATCGCGAGAACGTGCGTGCGTGCGATCTCTTAAGAAGCCAATTGCGTGACTGTTTCTAACTGTTTGCTGTCTTTTTGTTGCGCTGTTTACTGAGGGCACTCATATTAACCACTGATATCAATTGCAACAGCCAGAGGAATAAAAATATTTTTTTATGAGAAGGAGGGCCTTTGGTTTACAAACGCTACGGCCAGCGTCACGAGACTGTCATAATTGATAGAACACCGAGCACTACATTAAACAGCGATCAAATAGCACAATGGAGTAGTCGCTGTGCAAAGCACTTGAAGCATTGTGCCAGAGTCACAGATTCTAATCCTGCTTCGTGACGTGACCACCGCGGTCTCCAGTTTATTTTACCGGTGTAGGTAGCCTATTTCAGTGCAATCGCTGATCGCGAGAACGTGCGTGCGTGCGTGCGTGCGATCTCTTAAGAAGCCAATTGCGTGACTGTTTCTAACTGTTTGCTGTCTTTTTGTTGCGCTGTTTACTGAGGGCACTCATATTAACCACTGATATCAATTGCAACAGCCAGAGAAATAAAAATATTTTTTTACGAGAAGGAGGGCCTTTGGTTTACAAACGTTACGGCCAGCGTCACGAGACTGTCATAATTGATAGAACACCGAGCACTACATTAAACAGCGATCCCATAGCACAATGGAGTAGTCGCTGTGCAAAGCACTTGATTCATTGTGCCAGCGTCACAGGTTCTAATCCTGCTTCGTGATGTGACCACCACGGTCTCCCGTTAATTTTACCGGTGTCCGGTAGACTATGTCAGTGCAATCGCTGATCGCGAGAACGTGCGTGCGTGCGATCTCTTAAGAAGCCAATTGCGTGACTGTTTCTAACTGTTTGCTGTCTTTTTGTTGCGCTGTTTACTGAGGGCACTCATATTAACCACTGATATCAATTGCAACAGCCAGAGGAATAAAAATATTTTTTTATGAGAAGGAGGGCCTTTGGTTTACAAACGCTACGGCCAGCGTCACGAGACTGTCATAATTGATAGAACACCGAGCACTACATTAAACAGCGATCAAATAGCACAATGGAGTAGTCGCTGTGCAAAGCACTTGAAGCATTGTGCCAGAGTCACAGATTCTAATCCTGCTTCGTGACGTGACCACCGCGGTCTCCAGTTTATTTTACCGGTGTAGGTAGCCTATTTCAGTGCAATCGCTGATCGCGAGAACGTGCGTGCGTGCGTGCGTGCGATCTCTTAAGAAGCCAATTGCGTGACTGTTTCTAACTGTTTGCTGTCTTTTTGTTGCGCTGTTTACTGAGGGCACTCATATTAACCACTGATATCAATTGCAACAGCCAGAGAAATAAAAATATTTTTTTACGAGAAGGAGGGCCTTTGGTTTACAAACGTTACGGCCAGCGTCACGAGACTGTCATAATTGATAGAACACCGAGCACTACATTAAACAGCGATCCCATAGCACAATGGAGTAGTCGCTGTGCAAAGCACTTGATTCATTGTGCCAGCGTCACAGGTTCTAATCCTGCTTCGTGATGTGACCACCACGGTCTCCCGTTAATTTTACCGGTGTCCGGTAGACTATGTCAGTGCAATCGCTGATCGCGAGAACGTGCGTGCGTGCGATCTCTTAAGAAGCCAATTGCGTGACTGTTTCTAACTGTTTGCTGTCTTTTTGTTGCGCTGTTTACTGAGGGCACTCATATTAACCACTGATATCAATTGCAACAGCCAGAGAAATAAAAATATTTTTTTACGAGAAGGAGGGCCTTTGGTTTACAAACGTTACGGCCAGCGTCACGAGACTGTCATAATTGATAGAACACCGAGCACTACATTAAACAGCGATCCCATAGCACAATGGAGTAGTCGCTGTGCAAAGCACTTGATTCATTGTGCCAGCGTCACAGGTTCTAATCCTGCTTCGTGATGTGACCACCACGGTCTCCCGTTAATTTTACCGGTGTCCGGTAGACTATGTCAGTGCAATCGCTGATCGCGAGAACGTGCGTGCGTGCGATCTCTTAAGAAGCCAATTGCGTGACTGTTTCTAACTGTTTGCTGTCTTTTTGTTGCGCTGTTTACTGAGGGCACTCATATTAACCACTGATATCAATTGCAACAGCCAGAGAAATAAAAATATTTTTTTACGAGAAGGAGGGCCTTTGGTTTACAAACGTTACGGCCAGCGTCACGAGACTGTCATAATTGATAGAACACCGAGCACTACATTAAACAGCGATCCCATAGCACAATGGAGTAGTCGCTGTGCAAAGCACTTGATTCATTGTGCCAGCGTCACAGGTTCTAATCCTGCTTCGTGATGTGACCACCACGGTCTCCCGTTAATTTTACCGGTGTCCGGTAGACTATGTCAGTGCAATCGCTGATCGCGAGAACGTGCGTGCGTGCGATCTCTTAAGAAGCCAATTGCGTGACTGTTTCTAACTGTTTGCTGTCTTTTTGTTGCGCTGTTTACTGAGGGCACTCATATTAACCACTGATATCAATTGCAACAGCCAGAGAAATAAAAATATTTTTTTACGAGAAGGAGGGCCTTTGGTTTACAAACGTTACGGCCAGCGTCACGAGACTGTCATAATTGATAGAACACCGAGCACTACATTAAACAGCGATCCCATAGCACAATGGAGTAGTCGCTGTGCAAAGCACTTGATTCATTGTGCCAGCGTCACAGGTTCTAATCCTGCTTCGTGATGTGACCACCACGGTCTCCCGTTAATTTTACCGGTGTCCGGTAGACTATGTCAGTGCAATCGCTGATCGCGAGAACGTGCGTGCGTGCGATCTCTTAAGAAGCCAATTGCGTGACTGTTTCTAACTGTTTGCTGTCTTTTTGTTGCGCTGTTTACTGAGGGCACTCATATTAACCACTGATATCAATTGCAACAGCCAGAGAAATAAAAATATTTTTTTACGAGAAGGAGGGCCTTTGGTTTACAAACGTTACGGCCAGCGTCACGAGACTGTCATAATTGATAGAACACCGAGCACTACATTAAACAGCGATCCCATAGCACAATGGAGTAGTCGCTGTGCAAAGCACTTGATTCATTGTGCCAGCGTCACAGGTTCTAATCCTGCTTCCTGATGTGACCACCACGGTCTCCCGTTAATTTTACCGGTGTCCGGTAGACTATGTCAGTGCAATCGCTGATCGCGAGAACGTGCGTGCGTGCGATCTCTTAAGAAGCCAATTGCGTGACTGTTTCTAACTGTTTGCTGTCTTTTTGTTGCGCTGTTTACTGAGGGCACTCATATTAACCACTGATATCAATTGCAACAGCCAGAAAAATAAAAATATTTTTTTCATGAGAAGGAGGGCCTTTGGTTTACAAACGCTACGGCCAGCGTCACGAGACTGTCATAATTGATAGAACACCGAGCACTACATTAAACAGCGATCAAATAGCACAATGGAGTAGTCGCTGTGCAAAGCACTTGAAGCATTGTGCCAGAGTCACAGATTCTAATCCTGCTTCGTGACGTGACCACCGCGGTCTCCAGTTTATTTTACCGGTGTCGGTAGCCTATTTCAGTGCAATCGCTGATCGCGAGAACGTGCGTGCGTGCGTGCGTGCGATCTCTTAAGAAGCCAATTGCGTGACTGTTTCTAACTGTTTGCTGTCTTTTTGTTGCGCTGTTTACTGAGGGCACTCATATTAACCACTGATATCAATTGCAACAGCCAGAGAAATAAAAATATTTTTTTATGAGAAGGAGGGCCTTTGGTTTACAAACGTTACGGCCAGCGTCACGAGACTGTCATAATTGATAGAACACCGAGCACTACATTACACAGCGATCCCATAGCACAATGGAGTAGTCGCTGTGCAAAGCACTTGATTCATTGTGCCAGCGTCACAGGTTCTAATCCTGCTTCGTGATGTGACCACCACGGTCTCCCGTTAATTTTACCGGTGTCCGGTAGACTATGTCAGTGCAATCGCTGATCGCGAGAACGTGCGTGCGTGCGATCTCTTAAGAAGCCAATTGCGTGACTGTTTCTAACTGTTTGCTGTCTTTTTGTTGCGCTGTTTACTGAGGGCACTCATATTAACCACTGATATCAATTGCAACAGCCAGAGAAATAAAAATATTTTTTTACGAGAAGGAGGGCCTTTGGTTTACAAACGTTACGGCCAGCGTCACGAGACTGTCATAATTGATAGAACACCGAGCATTACATTAAACAGCGATCCCATAGCACAATGGAGTAGTCGCTGTGCAAAGCACTTGATTCATTGTGCCAGCGTCACAGGTTCTAATCCTGCTTCGTGATGTGACCACCACGGTCTCCCGTTAATTTTACCGGTGTCCGGTAGACTATGTCAGTGCAATCGCTGATCGCGAGAACGTGCGTGCGTGCGATCTCTTAAGAAGCCAATTGCGTGACTGTTTCTAACTGTTTGCTGTCTTTTTGTTGCGCTGTTTACTGAGGGCACTCATATTAACCACTGATATCAATTGCAACAGCCAGAGAAATAAAAATATTTTTTTATGAGAAGGAGGGCCTTTGGTTTACAAACGCTACGGCCAGCGTCACGAGACTGTCATAATTGATAGAACACCGAGCACTACATTAAACAGCGATCAAATAGCACAATGGAGTAGTCGCTGTGCAAAGCACTTGAAGCATTGTGCCAGAGTCACAGATTCTAATCCTGCTTCGTGACGTGACCACCGCGGTCTCCAGTTTATTTTACCGGTGTCGGTAGCCTATTTCAGTGCAATCGCTGATCGCGAGAACGTGCGTGCGTGCGTGCGTGCGATCTCTTAAGAAGCCAATTGCGTGACTGTTTCTAACTGTTTGCTGTCTTTTTGTTGCGCTGTTTACTGAGGGCACTCATATTAACCACTGATATCAATTGCAACAGCCAGAGAAATAAAAATATTTTTTTACGAGAAGGAGGGCCTTTGGTTTACAAACGCTACGGCCAGCGTCACGAGACTGTCATAATTGATAGAACACCGAGCACTACATTAAACAGCGATCCCATAGCACAATGGAGTAGTCGCTGTGCAAAGCGCTTAATTCATTGTGCCAGCGTCACAGGTTCTAATCCTGCTTCGTGATGTGACCACCACGGTCTCCCGTTAATTTTACCGGTGTCCGGTAGACTATGTCAGTGCAATCGCTGATCGCGAGAACGTGCGTGCGTGCGATCTCTTAAGAAGCCAATTGCGTGACTGTTTCTAACTGTTTGCTGTCTTTTTGTTGCGCTGTTTACTGAGGGCACTCATATTAACCACTGATATCAATTGCAACAGCCAGAGAAATAAAAATATTTTTTTATGAGAAGGAGGGCCTTTGGTTTACAAACGCTACGGCCAGCGTCACGAGACTGTCATAATTGATAGAACACCGAGCACTACATTAAACAGCGATCAAATAGCACAATGGAGTAGTCGCTGTGCAAAGCACTTGAAGCATTGTGCCAGAGTCACAGATTCTAATCCTGCTTCGTGACGTGACCACCGCGGTCTCCAGTTTATTTTACCGGTGTCGGTAGCCTATTTCAGTGCAATCGCTGATCGCGAGAACGTGCGTGCGTGCGTGCGTGCGATCTCTTAAGAAGCCAATTGCGTGACTGTTTCTAACTGTTTGCTGTCTTTTTGTTGCGCTGTTTACTGAGGGCACTCATATTAACCACTGATATCAATTGCAACAGCCAGAGAAATAAAAATATTTTTTTACGAGAAGGAGGGCCTTTGGTTTACAAACGTTACGGCCAGCGTCACGAGACTGTCATAATTGATAGAACACCGAGCACTACATTAAACAGCGATCCCATAGCACAATGGAGTAGTCGCTGTGCAAAGCACTTGATTCATTGTGCCAGCGTCACAGGTTCTAATCCTGCTTCGTGATGTGACCACCACGGTCTCCCGTTAATTTTACCGGTGTCCGGTAGACTATGTCAGTGCAATCGCTGATCGCGAGAACGTGCGTGCGTGCGATCTCTTAAGAAGCCAATTGCGTGACTGTTTCTAACTGTTTGCTGTCTTTTTGTTGCGCTGTTTACTGAGGGCACTCATATTAACCACTGATATCAATTGCAACAGCCAGAGAAATAAAAATATTTTTTTACGAGAAGGAGGGCCTTTGGTTTACAAACGTTACGGCCAGCGTCACGAGACTGTCATAATTGATAGAACACCGAGCACTACATTAAACAGCGATCCCATAGCACAATGGAGTAGTCGCTGTGCAAAGCACTTGATTCATTGTGCCAGCGTCACAGGTTCTAATCCTGCTTCGTGATGTGACCACCACGGTCTCCCGTTAATTTTACCGGTGTCCGGTAGACTATGTCAGTGCAATCGCTGATCGCGAGAACGTGCGTGCGTGCGATCTCTTAAGAAGCCAATTGCGTGACTGTTTCTAACTGTTTGCTGTCTTTTTGTTGCGCTGTTTACTGAGGGCACTCATATTAACCACTGATATCAATTGCAACAGCCAGAGAAATAAAAATATTTTTTTACGAGAAGGAGGGCCTTTGGTTTACAAACGTTACGGCCAGCGTCACGAGACTGTCATAATTGATAGAACACCGAGCACTACATTAAACAGCGATCCCATAGCACAATGGAGTAGTCGCTGTGCAAAGCACTTGATTCATTGTGCCAGCGTCACAGGTTCTAATCCTGCTTCGTGATGTGACCACGACGGTCTCCCGTTAATTTTACCGATGTCCGGTAGACTATGTCAGTGCAATCGCTGATCGCGAGAACGTGCGTGCGTGCGATCTCTTAAGAAGCCAATTGCGTGACTGTTTCTAACTGTTTGCTGTCTTTTTGTTGCGCTGTTTACTGAGGGCACTCATATTAACCACTGATATCAATTGCAACAGCCAGAGAAATAAAAATATTTTTTTACGAGAAGGAGGGCCTTTGGTTTACAAATGTTACGGCCAGCGTCACGAGACTGTCATAATTGATAGAACACCGAGCATTACATTAAACAGCGATCCCATAGCACAATGGAGTAGTCGCTGTGCAAAGCACTTGATTCATTGTGCCAGCGTCACAGGTTCTAATCCTGCTTCGTGATGTGACCACCACGGTCTCCCGTTAATTTTACCGGTGTCCGGTAGACTATGTCAGTGCAATCGCTGATCGCGAGAACGTGCGTGCGTGCGATCTCTTAAGAAGCCAATTGCGTGACTGTTTCTAACTGTTTGCTGTCTTTTTGTTGCGCTGTTTACTGAGGGCACTCATATTAACCACTGATATCAATTGCAACAGCCAGAGAAATAAAAATATTTTTTTATGAGAAGGAGGGCCTTTGGTTTACAAACGCTACGGCCAGCGTCACGAGACTGTCATAATTGATAGAACACCGAGCACTACATTAAACAGCGATCAAATAGCACAATGGAGTAGTCGCTGTGCAAAGCACTTGAAGCATTGTGCCAGAGTCACAGATTCTAATCCTGCTTCGTGACGTGACCACCGCGGTCTCCAGTTTATTTTACCGGTGTCGGTAGCCTATTTCAGTGCAATCGCTGATCGCGAGAACGTGCGTGCGTGCGTGCGTGCGATCTCTTAAGAAGCCAATTGCGTGACTGTTTCTAACTGTTTGCTGTCTTTTTGTTGCGCTGTTTACTGAGGGCACTCATATTAACCACTGATATCAATTGCAACAGCCAGAGAAATAAAAATATTTTTTTACGAGAAGGAGGGCCTTTGGTTTACAAACGCTACGGCCAGCGTCACGAGACTGTCATAATTGATAGAACACCGAGCACTACATTAAACAGCGATCCCATAGCACAATGGAGTAGTCGCTGTGCAAAGCGCTTGATTCATTGTGCCAGCGTCACAGGTTCTAATCCTGCTTCGTGATGTGACCACCGCGGTCTCCCGTTAATTTTACCGGTGTCCGGTAGACTATGTCAGTGCAATCGCTGATCGCGAGAACGTGCGTGCGTGCGATCTCTTAAGAAGCCAATTGCGTGACTGTTTCTAACTGTTTGCTGTCTTTTTGTTGCGCTGTTTACTGAGGGCACTCATATTAACCACTGATATCAATTGCAACAGCCAGAGAAATAAAAATATTTTTTTATGAGAAGGAGGGCCTTTGGTTTACAAACGCTACGGCCAGCGTCACGAGACTGTCATAATTGATAGAACACCGAGCACTACATTAAACAGCGATCAAATAGCACAATGGAGTAGTCGCTGTGCAAAGCACTTGAAGCATTGTGCCAGAGTCACAGATTCTAATCCTGCTTCGTGACGTGACCACCGCGGTCTCCAGTTTATTTTACCGGTGTCGGTAGCCTATTTCAGTGCAATCGCTGATCGCGAGAACGTGCGTGCGTGCGTGCGTGCGATCTCTTAAGAAGCCAATTGCGTGACTGTTTCTAACTGTTTGCTGTCTTTTTGTTGCGCTGTTTACTGAGGGCACTCATATTAACCACTGATATCAATTGCAACAGCCAGAGAAATAAAAATATTTTTTTACGAGAAGGAGGGCCTTTGGTTTACAAACGCTACGGCCAGCGTCACGAGACTGTCATAATTGATAGAACACCGAGCACTACATTAAACAGCGATCCCATAGCACAATGGAGTAGTCGCTGTGCAAAGCGCTTGATTCATTGTGCCAGCGTCACAGGTTCTAATCCTGCTTCGTGATGTGACCACCGCGGTCTCCCGTTAATTTTACCGGTGTCCGGTAGACTATGTCAGTGCAATCGCTGATCGCGAGAACGTGCTGCGTGCGATCTCTTAAGAAGCCAATTGCGTGACTGTTTCTAACTGTTTGCTGTATTTTTGTTGCGCTGTTTACTGAGGGCACTCATATTAACCACTGATATCAATTGCAACAGCCAGAGAAATAAAAATATTTTTTTACGAGAAGGAGGGCCTTTGGTTTACAAACGTTACGGCCAGCGTCACGAGACTGTCATAATTGATAGAACACCGAGCACTACATTAAACAGCGATCCCATAGCACAATGGAGTAGTCGCTGTGCAAAGCACTTGATTCATTGTGCCAGCGTCACAGGTTCTAATCCTGCTTCGTGATGTGACCACCGCGGTCTCCCGTTAATTTTACCGGTGTCCGGAAGACTATGTCAGTGCAATCGCTGATCGCGAGAACGTGCGTGCGTGCGATCTCTTAAGAAGCCAATTGCGTGACTGTTTCTAACTGTTTGCTGTCTTTTTGTTGCGCTGTTTACTGAGGGCACTCATATTAACCACTGATATCAATTGCAACAGCCAGAGAAATAAAAATATTTTTTTACGAGAAGGAGGGCCTTTGGTTTACAAACGCTACGGCCAGCGTCACGAGACTGTCATAATTGATAGAACACCGAGCACTACATTAAACAGCGATCAAATAGCACAATGGAGTAGTCGCTGTGCAAAGCACTTGAAGCATTGTGCCAGCGTCACAGGTTCTAATCCTGCTTCGTGACGTGACCACCGCGGTCTCCAGTTTATTTTACCGGTGTCGGTAGCCTATGTCAGTGCAATCGCTGATCGCGAGAACGTGCGTGCGTGCGTGCGTGCGTGCGATCTCTTAAGAAGCCAATTGCGTGACTGTTTCTAACTGTTTGCTGTCTTTTTGTTGCGCTGTTTACTGAGGGCACTCATATTAACCACTGATATCAATTGCAACAGCCAGAGAAATAAAAATATTTTTTTACGAGAAGGAGGGCCTTTGGTTTACAAACGTTACGGCCAGCGTCACGAGACTGTCATAATTGATAGAACACCGAGCACTACATTAAACAGCGATCCCATAGCACAATGGAGTAGTCGCTGTGCAAAGCACTTGATTCATTGTGCCAGCGTCACAGGTTCTAATCCTGCTTCGTGATGTGACCACCACGGTCTCCCGTTAATTTTACCGGTGTCCGGTAGACTATGTCAGTGCAATCGCTGATCGCGAGAACGTGCGTGCGTGCGATCTCTTAAGAAGCCAATTGCGTGACTGTTTCTAACTGTTTGCTGTCTTTTTGTTGCGCTGTTTACTGAGGGCACTCATATTAACCACTGATATCAATTGCAACAGCCAGAGAAATAAAAATATTTTTTTACGAGAAGGAGGGCCTTTGGTTTACAAACGTTACGGCCAGCGTCACGAGACTGTCATAATTGATAGAACACCGAGCACTACATTAAACAGCGATCCCATAGCACAATGGAGTAGTCTCTGTGCAAAGCACTTGATTCATTGTGCCAGCGTCACAGGTTCTAATCCTGCTTCGTGATGTGACCACCGCGGTCTCCCGTTTCTTTTACCGGTGTCCGGTAGACTATGTCAATGCAATCGCTGATCGCGAGAACGTGCGTGCGTGCGTGCGATCTCTTAAGAAGCCAATTGCGTGACTGTTTCTAACTGTTTGCTGTCTTTTTGTTGCGCTGTTTACTGAGGGCACTCATATTAACCACTGATATCAATTGCAACAGCCAGAGAAATAAAAATATTTTTTTACGAGAAGGAGGGCCTTTGGTTTACAAACGTTACGGCCAGCGTCACGAGACTGTCATAATTGATAGAACACCGAGCACTACATTAAACAGCGATCCCATAGCACAATGGAGTAGTCGCTGTGCAAAGCACTTGATTCATTGTGCCAGCGTCACAGGTTCTAATCCTGCTTCGTGATGTGACCACCACGGTCTCCCGTTAATTTTACCAGTGTCCGGTAGACTATGTCAGTGCAATCGCTGATCGCGAGAACGTGCGTGCGTGCGATCTCTTAAGAAGCCAATTGCGTGACTGTTTCTAACTGTTTGCTGTCTTTTTGTTGCGCTGTTTACTGAGGGCACTCATATTAACCACTGATATCAATTGCAACAGCCAGAGAAATAAAAATATTTTTTTACGAGAAGGAGGGCCTTTGGTTTACAAACGTTACGGCCAGCGTCACGAGACTGTCATAATTGATAGAACACCGAGCACTACATTAAACAGCGATCCCATAGCACAATGGAGTAGTCGCTGTGCAAAGCACTTGATTCATTGTGCCAGCGTCACAGGTTCTAATCCTGCTTCGTGATGTGACCACCGCGGTCTCCCGTTAATTTTACCGGTGTCCGGTAGACTATGTCAGTGCAAT
Organism: Alosa sapidissima; assembly: GCF_018492685.1. Taxonomy (NCBI): domain Eukaryota; kingdom Metazoa; phylum Chordata; class Actinopteri; order Clupeiformes; family Clupeidae; genus Alosa; species Alosa sapidissima. Next base: position 34,893,157 of record NC_055972.1, read on the forward strand.
CGCTGATCGCGAGAACGTGCGTGCGTGCGATCTCTTAAGAAGCCAATTGCGTGACTGTTTCTAACTGTTTGCTGTCTTTTTGTTGCGCTGTTTACTGAGGGCACTCATATTAACCACTGATATCAATTGCAACAGCCAGAGAAATAAAAATATTTTTTTACGAGAAGGAGGGCCTTTGGTTTACAAACGTTACGGCCAGCGTCACGAGACTGTCATAATTGATAGAACACCGAGCACTACATTAAACAGCGATCAAATAGCACAATGGAGTAGTCGCTGTGCAAAGCACTTGAAGTATTGTGCCAGCGTCACAGATTCTAATCCTGCTTCGTGACGTGACCACCGCGGTCTCCAGTTTATTTTACCGGTGTCGGTAGCCTATGTCAGTGCAATCGCTGATCGCGAGAACGTGCGTGCGTGCGTGCGTGCGATCTCTTAAGAAGCCAATTGCGTGACTGTTTCTAACTGTTTGCTGTCTTTTTGTTGCGCTGTTTACTGAGGGCACTCATATTAACCACTGATATCAATTGCAACAGCCAGAGAAATAAAAATATTTTTTTACGAGAAGGAGGGCCTTTGGTTTACAAACGTTACGGCCAGCGTCACGAGACTGTCATAATTGATAGAACACCGAGCACTACATTAAACAGCGATCCCATAGCACAATGGAGTAGTCGCTGTGCAAAGCACTTGATTCATTGTGCCAGCGTCACAGGTTCTAATCCTGCTTCGTGATGTGACCACCACGGTCTCCCGTTAATTTTACCAGTGTCCGGTAGACTATGTCAGTGCAATCGCTGATCGCGAGAACGTGCGTGCGTGCGATCTCTTAAGAAGCCAATTGCGTGACTGTTTCTAACTGTTTGCTGTCTTTTTGTTGCGCTGTTTACTGAGGGCACTCATATTAACCACTGATATCAATTGCAACAGCCAGAGAAATAAAAATATTTTTTTACGAGAAGGAGGGCCTTTGGTTTACAAACGTTACGGCCAGCGTCACGAGACTGTCATAATTGATAGAACACCGAGCACTACATTAAACAGCGATCCCATAGCACAATGGAGTAGTCGCTGTGCAAAGCACTTGATTCATTGTGCCAGCGTCACAGGTTCTAATCCTGCTTCGTGATGTGACCACCGCGGTCTCCCGTTAATTTTACCGGTGTCCGGTAGACTATGTCAGTGCAATCGCTGATCGCGAGAACGTGCGTGCGTGCGATCTCTTAAGAAGCCAATTGCGTGACTGTTTCTAACTGTTTGCTGTCTTTTTGTTGCGCTGTTTACTGAGGGCACTCATATTAACCACTGATATCAATTGCAAAAGCCAGAGAAATAAAAATATTTTTTTACGAGAAGGAGGGCCTTTGGTTTACAAACGTTACGGCCAGCGTCACGAGACTGTCATAATTGATAGAACACCGAGCACTACATTAAACAGCGATCAAATAGCACAATGGAGTAGTCGCTGTGCAAAGCACTTGAAGCATTGTGCCAGCGTCACAGATTCTAATCCTGCTTCGTGACGTGACCACCGCGGTCTCCAGTTTATTTTACCGGTGTCGGTAGCCTATGTCAGTGCAATCGCTGATCGCGAGAACGTGCGTGCGTGCGTGCGTGCGATCTCTTAAGAAGCCAATTGCGTGACTGTTTCTAACTGTTTGCTGTCTTTTTGTTGCGCTGTTTACTGAGGGCACTCATATTAACCACTGATATCAATTGCAACAGCCAGAGAAATAAAAATATTTTTTTACGAGAAGGAGGGCCTTTGGTTTACAAACTCTACGGCCAGCGTCACGAGACTGTCATAATTGATAGAACACCGAGCACTACATTAAACAGCGATCCCATAGCACAATGGAGTAGTCGCTGTGCAAAGCACTTGATTCATTGTGCCAGCGTCACAGGTTCTAATCCTGCTTTGTGATGTGACCACCGCGGTCTCCCGTTAATTTTACCGGTGTCCGGTAGACTATGTCAGTGCAATCGCTGATCGCGAGAACGTGCGTGCGTGCGATCTCTTAAGAAGCCAATTGCGTGACTGTTTCTAACTGTTTGCTGTCTTTTTGTTGTGCTGTTTACTGAGGGCACTCATATTAACCACTGATATCAATTGCAACAGCCAGAGAAATAAAAATATTTTTTTACGAGAAGGAGGGCCTTTGGTTTACAAACGCTACGGCCAGCGTCACGAGACTGTCATAATTGATAGAACACCGAGCACTACATTAAACAGCGATCCCATAGCACAATGGAGTAGTCGCTGTGCAAAGCACTTGATTCATTGTGCCAGCGTCACAGGTTCTAATCCTGCTTCGTGATGTGACCACCGCGGTCTCCCGTTTCTTTTACCGGTGTCCGGTAGACTATGTCAATGCAATCGCTGATCGCGAGAACGTGCTGCGTGCGATCTCTTAAGAAGCCAATTGCGTGACTGTTTCTAACTGTTTGCTGTCTTTTTGTTGCGCTGTTTACTGAGGGCACTCATATTAACCACTGATATCAATTGCAACAGCCAGAGAAATAAAAATATTTTTTTACGAGAAGGAGGGCCTTTGGTTTACAAACGCTACGGCCAGCGTCACGAGACTGTCATAATTGATAGAACACCGAGCACTACATTAAACAGCGATCAAATAGCACAATGGAGTAGTCGCTGTGCAAAGCACTTGAAGCATTGTGCCAGCGTCACAGATTCTAATCCTGCTTCGTGACGTGACCACCGCGGTCTCCAGTTTATTTTACCGGTGTAGGTAGCCTATTTCAGTGCAATCGCTGATCGCGAGAACGTGCGTGCGTGCGTGCGTGCGATCTCTTAAGAAGCCAATTGCGTGACTGTTTCTAACTGTTTGCTGTCTTTTTGTTGCGCTGTTTACTGAGGGCACTCATATTAACCACTGATATCAATTGCAACAGCCAGAGAAATAAAAATATTTTTTTACGAGAAGGAGGGCCTTTGGTTTACAAACGTTACGGCCAGCGTCACGAGACTGTCATAATTGATAGAACACCGAGCACTACATTAAACAGCGATCCCATAGCACAATGGAGTAGTCGCTGTGCAAAGCACTTGATTCATTGTGCCAGCGTCACAGGTTCTAATCCTGCTTCGTGATGTGACCACCGCGGTCTCCAGTTTATTTTACCGGTGTCGGTAGCCTATTTCAGTGCAATCGCTGATCGCGAGAACGTGCGTGCGTGCGTGCGTACGATCTCTTAAGAAGCCAATTGCGTGACTGTTTCTAACTGTTTGCTGTCTTTTTGTTGCGCTGTTTACTGAGGGCACTCATATTAACCACTGATATCAATTGCAACAGCCAGAGAAATAAAAATATTTTTTTACGAGAAGGAGGGCCTTTGGTTTACAAACGTTACGGCCAGCGTCACGAGACTGTCATAATTGATAGAACACCGAGCACTACATTAAACAGCGATCAAATAGCACAATGGAGTAGTCGCTGTGCAAAGCACTTGAAGCATTGTGCCAGCGTCACAGATTCTAATCCTGCTTCGTGACGTGACCACCGCGGTCTCCAGTTTATTTTACCGGTGTCGGTAGCCTATGTCAGTGCAATCGCTGATCGCGAGAACGTGCGTGCGTGCGTGCGTGCGATCTCTTAAGAAGCCAATTGCGTGACTGTTTCTAACTGTTTGCTGTCTTTTTGTTGCGCTGTTTACTGAGGGCACTCATATTAACCACTGATATCAATTGCAACAGCCAGAGAAATAAAAATATTTTTTTACGAGAAGGAGGGCCTTTGGTTTACAAACGTTACGGCCAGCGTCACGAGACTGTCATAATTGATAGAACACCGAGCACTACATTAAACAGCGATCCCATAGCACAATGGAGTAGTCGCTGTGCAAAGCACTTGATTCATTGTGCCAGCGTCACAGATTCTAATCCTGCTTCGTGACGTGACCACCGCGGTCTCCAGTTTATTTTACCGGTGTCGGTAGCCTATGTCAGTGCAATCGCTGATCGCGAGAACGTGCGTGCGTGCGTGCGTGCGATCTCTTAAGAAGCCAATTGCGTGACTGTTTCTAACTGTTTGCTGTCTTTTTGTTGCGCTGTTTACTGAGGGCACTCATATTAACCACTGATATCAATTGCAACAGCCAGAGAAATAAAAATATTTTTTTACGAGAAGGAGGGCCTTTGGTTTACAAACTCTACGGCCAGCGTCACGAGACTGTCATAATTGATAGAACACCGAGCACTACATTAAACAGCGATCCCATAGCACAATGGAGTAGTCGCTGTGCAAAGCACTTGATTCATTGTGCCAGCGTCACAGGTTCTAATCCTGCTTTGTGATGTGACCACCGCGGTCTCCCGTTAATTTTACCGGTGTCCGGTAGACTATGTCAGTGCAATCGCTGATCGCGAGAACGTGCGTGCGTGCGATCTCTTAAGAAGCCAATTGCGTGACTGTTTCTAACTGTTTGCTGTCTTTTTGTTGTGCTGTTTACTGAGGGCACTCATATTAACCACTGATATCAATTGCAACAGCCAGAGAAATAAAAATATTTTTTTACGAGAAGGAGGGCCTTTGGTTTACAAACGCTACGGCCAGCGTCACGAGACTGTCATAATTGATAGAACACCGAGCACTACATTAAACAGCGATCCCATAGCACAATGGAGTAGTCGCTGTGCAAAGCACTTGATTCATTGTGCCAGCGTCACAGGTTCTAATCCTGCTTCGTGATGTGACCACCGCGGTCTCCCGTTTCTTTTACCGGTGTCCGGTAGACTATGTCAATGCAATCGCTGATCGCGAGAACGTGCTGCGTGCGATCTCTTAAGAAGCCAATTGCGTGACTGTTTCTAACTGTTTGCTGTCTTTTTGTTGCGCTGTTTACTGAGGGCACTCATATTAACCACTGATATCAATTGCAACAGCCAGAGGAATAAAAATATTTTTTTATGAGAAGGAGGGCCTTTGGTTTACAAACGCTACGGCCAGCGTCACGAGACTGTCATAATTGATAGAACACCGAGCACTACATTAAACAGCGATCAAATAGCACAATGGAGTAGTCGCTGTGCAAAGCACTTGAAGCATTGTGCCAGAGTCACAGATTCTAATCCTGCTTCGTGACGTGACCACCGCGGTCTCCAGTTTATTTTACCGGTGTAGGTAGCCTATTTCAGTGCAATCGCTGATCGCGAGAACGTGCGTGCGTGCGTGCGTGCGATCTCTTAAGAAGCCAATTGCGTGACTGTTTCTAACTGTTTGCTGTCTTTTTGTTGCGCTGTTTACTGAGGGCACTCATATTAACCACTGATATCAATTGCAACAGCCAGAGAAATAAAAATATTTTTTTACGAGAAGGAGGGCCTTTGGTTTACAAACGTTACGGCCAGCGTCACGAGACTGTCATAATTGATAGAACACCGAGCACTACATTAAACAGCGATCCCATAGCACAATGGAGTAGTCGCTGTGCAAAGCACTTGATTCATTGTGCCAGCGTCACAGGTTCTAATCCTGCTTCGTGATGTGACCACCACGGTCTCCCGTTAATTTTACCGGTGTCCGGTAGACTATGTCAGTGCAATCGCTGATCGCGAGAACGTGCGTGCGTGCGATCTCTTAAGAAGCCAATTGCGTGACTGTTTCTAACTGTTTGCTGTCTTTTTGTTGCGCTGTTTACTGAGGGCACTCATATTAACCACTGATATCAATTGCAACAGCCAGAGAAATAAAAATATTTTTTTACGAGAAGGAGGGCCTTTGGTTTACAAACGTTACGGCCAGCGTCACGAGACTGTCATAATTGATAGAACACCGAGCACTACATTAAACAGCGATCCCATAGCACAATGGAGTAGTCGCTGTGCAAAGCACTTGATTCATTGTGCCAGCGTCACAGGTTCTAATCCTGCTTCGTGATGTGACCACCACGGTCTCCCGTTAATTTTACCGGTGTCCGGTAGACTATGTCAGTGCAATCGCTGATCGCGAGAACGTGCGTGCGTGCGATCTCTTAAGAAGCCAATTGCGTGACTGTTTCTAACTGTTTGCTGTCTTTTTGTTGCGCTGTTTACTGAGGGCACTCATATTAACCACTGATATCAATTGCAACAGCCAGAGAAATAAAAATATTTTTTTATGAGAAGGAGGGCCTTTGGTTTACAAACGCTACGGCCAGCGTCACGAGACTGTCATAATTGATAGAACACCGAGCACTACATTAAACAGCGATCAAATAGCACAATGGAGTAGTCGCTGTGCAAAGCACTTGAAGCATTGTGCCAGAGTCACAGATTCTAATCCTGCTTCGTGACGTGACCACCGCGGTCTCCAGTTTATTTTACCGGTGTCGGTAGCCTATTTCAGTGCAATCGCTGATCGCGAGAACGTGCGTGCGTGCGTGCGTGCGATCTCTTAAGAAGCCAATTGCGTGACTGTTTCTAACTGTTTGCTGTCTTTTTGTTGCGCTGTTTACTGAGGGCACTCATATTAACCACTGATATCAATTGCAACAGCCAGAGAAATAAAAATATTTTTTTACGAGAAGGAGGGCCTTTGGTTTACAAACGTTACGGCCAGCGTCACGAGACTGTCATAATTGATAGAACACCGAGCACTACATTAAACAGCGATCCCATAGCACAATGGAGTAGTCGCTGTGCAAAGCACTTGATTCATTGTGCCAGCGTCACAGGTTCTAATCCTGCTTCGTGATGTGACCACCACGGTCTCCCGTTAATTTTACCGGTGTCCGGTAGACTATGTCAGTGCAATCGCTGATCGCGAGAACGTGCGTGCGTGCGATCTCTTAAGAAGCCAATTGCGTGACTGTTTCTAACTGTTTGCTGTCTTTTTGTTGCGCTGTTTACTGAGGGCACTCATATTAACCACTGATATCAATTGCAACAGCCAGAGAAATAAAAATATTTTTTTACGAGAAGGAGGGCCTTTGGTTTACAAACGTTACGGCCAGCGTCACGAGACTGTCATAATTGATAGAACACCGAGCATTACATTAAACAGCGATCCCATAGCACAATGGAGTAGTCGCTGTGCAAAGCACTTGATTCATTGTGCCAGCGTCACAGGTTCTAATCCTGCTTCGTGATGTGACCACCACGGTCTCCCGTTAATTTTACCGGTGTCCGGTAGACTATGTCAGTGCAATCGCTGATCGCGAGAACGTGCGTGCGTGCGATCTCTTAAGAAGCCAATTGCGTGACTGTTTCTAACTGTTTGCTGTCTTTTTGTTGCGCTGTTTACTGAGGGCACTCATATTAACCACTGATATCAATTGCAACAGCCAGAAAAATAAAAATATTTTTTTCATGAGAAGGAGGGCCTTTGGTTTACAAACGCTACGGCCAGCGTCACGAGACTGTCATAATTGATAGAACACCGAGCACTACATTAAACAGCGATCAAATAGCACAATGGAGTAGTCGCTGTGCAAAGCACTTGAAGCATTGTGCCAGAGTCACAGATTCTAATCCTGCTTCGTGACGTGACCACCGCGGTCTCCAGTTTATTTTACCGGTGTCGGTAGCCTATTTCAGTGCAATCGCTGATCGCGAGAACGTGCGTGCGTGCGTGCGTGCGATCTCTTAAGAAGCCAATTGCGTGACTGTTTCTAACTGTTTGCTGTCTTTTTGTTGCGCTGTTTACTGAGGGCACTCATATTAACCACTGATATCAATTGCAACAGCCAGAGAAATAAAAATATTTTTTTACGAGAAGGAGGGCCTTTGGTTTACAAACGTTACGGCCAGCGTCACGAGACTGTCATAATTGATAGAACACCGAGCACTACATTAAACAGCGATCCCATAGCACAATGGAGTAGTCGCTGTGCAAAGCACTTGATTCATTGTGCCAGCGTCACAGGTTCTAATCCTGCTTCGTGATGTGACCACCACGGTCTCCCGTTAATTTTACCGGTGTCCGGTAGACTATGTCAGTGCAATCGCTGATCGCGAGAACGTGCGTGCGTGCGATCTCTTAAGAAGCCAATTGCGTGACTGTTTCTAACTGATTGCTGTCTTTTTGTTGCGCTGTTTACTGAGGGCACTCATATTAACCACTGATATCAATTGCAACAGCCAGAGAAATAAAAATATTTTTTTACGAGAAGGAGGGCCTTTGGTTTACAAACGTTACGGCCAGCGTCACGAGACTGTCATAATTGATAGAACACCGAGCACTACATTAAACAGCGATCCCATAGCACAATGGAGTAGTCGCTGTGCAAAGCACTTGATTCATTGTGCCAGCGTCACAGGTTCTAATCCTGCTTCGTGATGTGACCACCACGGTCTCCCGTTAATTTTACCGGTGTCCGGTAGACTATGTCAGTGCAATCGCTGATCGCGAGAACGTGCGTGCGTGCGATCTCTTAAGAAGCCAATTGCGTGACTGTTTCTAACTGTTTGCTGTCTTTTTGTTGCGCTGTTTACTGAGGGCACTCATATTAACCACTGATATCAATTGCAACAGCCAGAGAAATAAAAATATTTTTTTACGAGAAGGAGGGCCTTTGGTTTACAAACGTTACGGCCAGCGTCACGAGACTGTCATAATTGATAGAACACCGAGCACTACATTAAACAGCGATCCCATAGCACAATGGAGTAGTCGCTGTGCAAAGCACTTGATTCATTGTGCCAGCGTCACAGGTTCTAATCCTGCTTCGTGATGTGACCACCACGGTCTCCCGTTAATTTTACCGGTGTCCGGTAGACTATGTCAGTGCAATCGCTGATCGCGAGAACGTGCGTGCGTGCGATCTCTTAAGAAGCCAATTGCGTGACTGTTTCTAACTGTTTGCTGTCTTTTTGTTGCGCTGTTTACTGAGGGCACTCATATTAACCACTGATATCAATTGCAACAGCCAGAGAAATAAAAATATTTTTTTATGAGAAGGAGGGCCTTTGGTTTACAAACGCTACGGCCAGCGTCACGAGACTGTCATAATTGATAGAACACCGAGCACTACATTAAACAGCGATCAAATAGCACAATGGAGTAGTCGCTGTGCAAAGCACTTGAAGCATTGTGCCAGAGTCACAGATTCTAATCCTGCTTCGTGACGTGACCACCGCGGTCTCCAGTTTATTTTACCGGTGTCGGTAGCCTATTTCAGTGCAATCGCTGATCGCGAGAACGTGCGTGCGTGCGTGCCTGCGATCTCTTAAGAAGCCAATTGCGTGACTGTTTCTAACTGTTTGCTGTCTTTTTGTTGCGCTGTTTACTGAGGGCACTCATATTAACCACTGATATCAATTGCAACAGCCAGAGAAATAAAAATATTTTTTTACGAGAAGGAGGGCCTTTGGTTTACAAACGCTACGGCCAGCGTCACGAGACTGTCATAATTGATAGAACACCGAGCACTACATTAAACAGCGATCCCATAGCACAATGGAGTAGTCGCTGTGCAAAGCGCTTGATTCATTGTGCCAGCGTCACAGGTTCTAATCCTGCTTCGTGATGTGACCACCGCGGTCTCCCGTTAATTTTACCGGTGTCCGGTAGACTATGTCAGTGCAATCGCTGATCGCGAGAACGTGCTGCGTGCGATCTCTTAAGAAGCCAATTGCGTGACTGTTTCTAACTGTTTGCTGTCTTTTTGTTGCGCTGTTTACTGAGGGCACTCATATTAACCACTGATATCAATTGCAACAGCCAGAGGAATAAAAATATTTTTTTATGAGAAGGAGGGCCTTTGGTTTACAAACGCTACGGCCAGCGTCACGAGACTGTCATAATTGATAGAACACCGAGCACTACATTAAACAGCGATCAAATAGCACAATGGAGTAGTCGCTGTGCAAAGCACTTGAAGCATTGTGCCAGAGTCACAGATTCTAATCCTGCTTCGTGACGTGACCACCGCGGTCTCCAGTTTATTTTACCGGTGTAGGTAGCCTATTTCAGTGCAATCGCTGATCGCGAGAACGTGCGTGCGTGCGTGCGTGCGATCTCTTAAGAAGCCAATTGCGTGACTGTTTCTAACTGTTTGCTGTCTTTTTGTTGCGCTGTTTACTGAGGGCACTCATATTAACCACTGATATCAATTGCAACAGCCAGAGAAATAAAAATATTTTTTTACGAGAAGGAGGGCCTTTGGTTTACAAACGTTACGGCCAGCGTCACGAGACTGTCATAATTGATAGAACACCGAGCACTACATTAAACAGCGATCCCATAGCACAATGGAGTAGTCGCTGTGCAAAGCACTTGATTCATTGTGCCAGCGTCACAGGTTCTAATCCTGCTTCGTGATGTGACCACCACGGTCTCCCGTTAATTTTACCGGTGTCCGGTAGACTATGTCAGTGCAATCGCTGATCGCGAGAACGTGCGTGCGTGCGATCTCTTAAGAAGCCAATTGCGTGACTGTTTCTAACTGTTTGCTGTCTTTTTGTTGCGCTGTTTACTGAGGGCACTCATATTAACCACTGATATCAATTGCAACAGCCAGAGAAATAAAAATATTTTTTTACGAGAAGGAGGGCCTTTGGTTTACAAACGTTACGGCCAGCGTCACGAGACTGTCATAATTGATAGAACACCGAGCACTACATTAAACAGCGATCCCATAGCACAATGGAGTAGTCGCTGTGCAAAGCACTTGATTCATTGTGCCAGCGTCACAGGTTCTAATCCTGCTTCGTGATGTGACCACCACGGTCTCCCGTTAATTTTACCGGTGTCCGGTAGACTATGTCAGTGCAATCGCTGATCGCGAGAACGTGCGTGCGTGCGATCTCTTAAGAAGCCAATTGCGTGACTGTTTCTAACTGTTTGCTGTCTTTTTGTTGCGCTGTTTACTGAGGGCACTCATATTAACCACTGATATCAATTGCAACAGCCAGAGAAATAAAAATATTTTTTTATGAGAAGGAGGGCCTTTGGTTTACAAACGCTACGGCCAGCGTCACGAGACTGTCATAATTGATAGAACACCGAGCACTACATTAAACAGCGATCAAATAGCACAATGGAGTAGTCGCTGTGCAAAGCACTTGAAGCATTGTGCCAGAGTCACAGATTCTAATCCTGCTTCGTGACGTGACCACCGCGGTCTCCAGTTTATTTTACCGGTGTCGGTAGCCTATTTCAGTGCAATCGCTGATCGCGAGAACGTGCGTGCGTGCGTGCGTGCGATCTCTTAAGAAGCCAATTGCGTGACTGTTTCTAACTGTTTGCTGTCTTTTTGTTGCGCTGTTTACTGAGGGCACTCATATTAACCACTGATATCAATTGCAACAGCCAGAGAAATAAAAATATTTTTTTACGAGAAGGAGGGCCTTTGGTTTACAAACGTTACGGCCAGCGTCACGAGACTGTCATAATTGATAGAACACCGAGCACTACATTAAACAGCGATCCCATAGCACAATGGAGTAGTCGCTGTGCAAAGCACTTGATTCATTGTGCCAGCGTCACAGGTTCTAATCCTGCTTCGTGATGTGACCACCACGGTCTCCCGTTAATTTTACCGGTGTCCGGTAGACTATGTCAGTGCAATCGCTGATCGCGAGAACGTGCGTGCGTGCGATCTCTTAAGAAGCCAATTGCGTGACTGTTTCTAACTGTTTGCTGTCTTTTTGTTGCGCTGTTTACTGAGGGCACTCATATTAACCACTGATATCAATTGCAACAGCCAGAGAAATAAAAATATTTTTTTACGAGAAGGAGGGCCTTTGGTTTACAAACGTTACGGCCAGCGTCACGAGACTGTCATAATTGATAGAACACCGAGCATTACATTAAACAGCGATCCCATAGCACAATGGAGTAGTCGCTGTGCAAAGCACTTGATTCATTGTGCCAGCGTCACAGGTTCTAATCCTGCTTCGTGATGTGACCACCACGGTCTCCCGTTAATTTTACCGGTGTCCGGTAGACTATGTCAGTGCAATCGCTGATCGCGAGAACGTGCGTGCGTGCGATCTCTTAAGAAGCCAATTGCGTGACTGTTTCTAACTGTTTGCTGTCTTTTTGTTGCGCTGTTTACTGAGGGCACTCATATTAACCACTGATATCAATTGCAACAGCCAGAAAAATAAAAATATTTTTTTCATGAGAAGGAGGGCCTTTGGTTTACAAACGCTACGGCCAGCGTCACGAGACTGTCATAATTGATAGAACACCGAGCACTACATTAAACAGCGATCAAATAGCACAATGGAGTAGTCGCTGTGCAAAGCACTTGAAGCATTGTGCCAGAGTCACAGATTCTAATCCTGCTTCGTGACGTGACCACCGCGGTCTCCAGTTTATTTTACCGGTGTCGGTAGCCTATTTCAGTGCAATCGCTGATCGCGAGAACGTGCGTGCGTGCGTGCGTGCGATCTCTTAAGAAGCCAATTGCGTGACTGTTTCTAACTGTTTGCTGTCTTTTTGTTGCGCTGTTTACTGAGGGCACTCATATTAACCACTGATATCAATTGCAACAGCCAGAGAAATAAAAATATTTTTTTACGAGAAGGAGGGCCTTTGGTTTACAAACGTTACGGCCAGCGTCACGAGACTGTCATAATTGATAGAACACCGAGCACTACATTAAACAGCGATCCCATAGCACAATGGAGTAGTCGCTGTGCAAAGCACTTGATTCATTGTGCCAGCGTCACAGGTTCTAATCCTGCTTCGTGATGTGACCACCACGGTCTCCCGTTAATTTTACCGGTGTCCGGTAGACTATGTCAGTGCAATCGCTGATCGCGAGAACGTGCGTGCGTGCGATCTCTTAAGAAGCCAATTGCGTGACTGTTTCTAACTGATTGCTGTCTTTTTGTTGCGCTGTTTACTGAGGGCACTCATATTAACCACTGATATCAATTGCAACAGCCAGAGAAATAAAAATATTTTTTTACGAGAAGGAGGGCCTTTGGTTTACAAACGTTACGGCCAGCGTCACGAGACTGTCATAATTGATAGAACACCGAGCACTACATTAAACAGCGATCCCATAGCACAATGGAGTAGTCGCTGTGCAAAGCACTTGATTCATTGTGCCAGCGTCACAGGTTCTAATCCTGCTTCTTGATGTGACCACCACGGTCTCCCGTTAATTTTACCGGTGTCCGGTAGACTATGTCAGTGCAATCGCTGATCGCGAGAACGTGCGTGCGTGCGATCTCTTAAGAAGCCAATTGCGTGACTGTTTCTAACTGTTTGCTGTCTTTTTGTTGCGCTGTTTACTGAGGGCACTCATATTAACCACTGATATCAATTGCAACAGCCAGAGAAATAAAAATATTTTTTTACGAGAAGGAGGGCCTTTGGTTTACAAACGTTACGGCCAGCGTCACGAGACTGTCATAATTGATAGAACACCGAGCACTACATTAAACAGCGATCCCATAGCACAATGGAGTAGTCGCTGTGCAAAGCACTTGATTCATTGTGCCAGCGTCACAGGTTCTAATCCTGCTTCGTGATGTGACCACCACGGTCTCCCGTTAATTTTACCGGTGTCCGGTAGACTATGTCAGTGCAATCGCTGATCGCGAGAACGTGCGTGCGTGCGATCTCTTAAGAAGCCAATTGCGTGACTGTTTCTAACTGTTTGCTGTCTTTTTGTTGCGCTGTTTACTGAGGGCACTCATATTAACCACTGATATCAATTGCAACAGCCAGAGAAATAAAAATATTTTTTTATGAGAAGGAGGGCCTTTGGTTTACAAACGCTACGGCCAGCGTCACGAGACTGTCATAATTGATAGAACACCGAGCACTACATTAAACAGCGATCAAATAGCACAATGGAGTAGTCGCTGTGCAAAGCACTTGAAGCATTGTGCCAGAGTCACAGATTCTAATCCTGCTTCGTGACGTGACCACCGCGGTCTCCAGTTTATTTTACCGGTGTCGGTAGCCTATTTCAGTGCAATCGCTGATCGCGAGAACGTGCGTGCGTGCGTGCCTGCGATCTCTTAAGAAGCCAATTGCGTGACTGTTTCTAACTGTTTGCTGTCTTTTTGTTGCGCTGTTTACTGAGGGCACTCATATTAACCACTGATATCAATTGCAACAGCCAGAGAAATAAAAATATTTTTTTACGAGAAGGAGGGCCTTTGGTTTACAAACGCTACGGCCAGCGTCACGAGACTGTCATAATTGATAGAACACCGAGCACTACATTAAACAGCGATCCCATAGCACAATGGAGTAGTCGCTGTGCAAAGCGCTTGATTCATTGTGCCAGCGTCACAGGTTCTAATCCTGCTTCGTGATGTGACCACCGCGGTCTCCCGTTAATTTTACCGGTGTCCGGTAGACTATGTCAGTGCAATCGCTGATCGCGAGAACGTGCTGCGTGCGATCTCTTAAGAAGCCAATTGCGTGACTGTTTCTAACTGTTTGCTGTATTTTTGTTGCGCTGTTTACTGAGGGCACTCATATTAACCACTGATATCAATTGCAACAGCCAGAGAAATAAAAATATTTTTTTACGAGAAGGAGGGCCTTTGGTTTACAAACGTTACGGCCAGCGTCACGAGACTGTCATAATTGATAGAACACCGAGCACTACATTAAACAGCGATCCCATAGCACAATGGAGTAGTCGCTGTGCAAAGCACTTGATTCATTGTGCCAGCGTCACAGGTTCTAATCCTGCTTCGTGATGTGACCACCGCGGTCTCCCGTTAATTTTACCGGTGTCCGGTAGACTATGTCAGTGCAATCGCTGATCGCGAGAACGTGCGTGCGTGCGATCTCTTAAGAAGCCAATTGCGTGACTGTTTCTAACTGTTTGCTGTCTTTTTGTTGCGCTGTTTACTGAGGGCACTCATATTAACCACTGATATCAATTGCAACAGCCAGAGAAATAAAAATATTTTTTTACGAGAAGGAGGGCCTTTGGTTTACAAACGCTACGGCCAGCGTCACGAGACTGTCATAATTGATAGAACACCGAGCACTACATTAAACAGCGATCAAATAGCACAATGGAGTAGTCGCTGTGCAAAGCACTTGAAGCATTGTGCCAGCGTCACAGATTCTAATCCTGCTTCGTGACGTGACCACCGCGGTCTCCAGTTTATTTTACCGGTGTCGGTAGCCTATGTCAGTGCAATCGCTGATCGCGAGAACGTGCGTGCGTGCGTGCGTGCGATCTCTTAAGAAGCCAATTGCGTGACTGTTTCTAACTGTTTGCTGTCTTTTTGTTGCGCTGTTTACTGAGGGCACTCATATTAACCACTGATATCAATTGCAACAGCCAGAGAAATAAAAATATTTTTTTACGAGAAGGAGGGCCTTTGGTTTACAAACGTTACGGCCAGCGTCACGAGACTGTCATAATTGATAGAACACCGAGCACTACATTAAACAGCGATCCCATAGCACAATGGAGTAGTCGCTGTGCAAAGCACTTGATTCATTGTGCCAGCGTCACAGGTTCTAATCCTGCTTCGTGACGTGACCACCGCGGTCTCCCGTTAATTTTACCGGTGTCCGGTAGACTATGTCAGTGCAATCGCTGATCGCGAGAACGTGCGTGCGTGCGATCTCTTAAGAAGCCAATTGCGTGACTGTTTCTAACTGTTTGCTGTCTTTTTGTTGCGCTGTTTACTGAGGGCACTCATATTAACCACTGATATCAATTGCAACAGCCAGAGAAATAAAAATATTTTTTTACGAGAAGGAGGGCCTTTGGTTTACAAACGTTACGGCCAGCGTCACGAGACTGTCATAATTGATAGAACACCGAGCACTACATTAAACAGCGATCCCATAGCACAATGGAGTAGTCGCTGTGCAAAGCACTTGATTCATTGTGCCAGCGTCACAGGTTCTAATCCTGCTTCGTGATGTGACCACCACGGTCTCCCGTTAATTTTACCGGTGTCCGGTAGACTATGTCAGTGCAATCGCTGATCGCGAGAACGTGCGTGCGTGCGATCTCTTAAGAAGCCAATTGCGTGACTGTTTCTAACTGTTTGCTGTCTTTTTGTTGCGCTGTTTACTGAGGGCACTCATATTAACCACTGATATCAATTGCAACAGCCAGAGAAATAAAAATATTTTTTTACGAGAAGGAGGGCCTTTGGTTTACAAACGTTACGGCCAGCGTCACGAGACTGTCATAATTGATAGAACACCGAGCATTACATTAAACAGCGATCCCATAGCACAATGGAGTAGTCGCTGTGCAAAGCACTTGATTCATTGTGCCAGCGTCACAGGTTCTAATCCTGCTTCGTGATGTGACCACCACGGTCTCCCGTTAATTTTACCGGTGTCCGGTAGACTATGTCAGTGCAATCGCTGATCGCGAGAACGTGCGTGCGTGCGATCTCTTAAGAAGCCAATTGCGTGACTGTTTCTAACTGTTTGCTGTCTTTTTGTTGCGCTGTTTACTGAGGGCACTCATATTAACCACTGATATCAATTGCAACAGCCAGAGAAATAAAAATATTTTTTTATGAGAAGGAGGGCCTTTGGTTTACAAACGCTACGGCCAGCGTCACGAGACTGTCATAATTGATAGAACACCGAGCACTACATTAAACAGCGATCAAATAGCACAATGGAGTAGTCGCTGTGCAAAGCACTTGAAGCATTGTGCCAGAGTCACAGATTCTAATCCTGCTTCGTGACGTGACCACCGCGGTCTCCAGTTTATTTTACCGGTGTCGGTAGCCTATTTCAGTGCAATCGCTGATCGCGAGAACGTGCGTGCGTGCGTGCGTGCGATCTCTTAAGAAGCCAATTGCGTGACTGTTTCTAACTGTTTGCTGTCTTTTTGTTGCGCTGTTTACTGAGGGCACTCATATTAACCACTGATATCAATTGCAACAGCCAGAGAAATAAAAATATTTTTTTACGAGAAGGAGGGCCTTTGGTTTACAAACGTTACGGCCAGCGTCACGAGACTGTCATAATTGATAGAACACCGAGCACTACATTAAACAGCGATCCCATAGCACAATGGAGTAGTCGCTGTGCAAAGCACTTGATTCATTGTGCCAGCGTCACAGGTTCTAATCCTGCTTCGTGATGTGACCACCGCGGTCTCCCGTTAATTTTACCGGTGTCCGGTAGACTATGTCAGTGCAATCGCTGATCGCGAGAACGTGCGTGCGTGCGATCTCTTAAGAAGCCAATTGCGTGACTGTTTCTAACTGTTTGCTGTCTTTTTGTTGCGCTGTTTACTGAGGGCACTCATATTAACCACTGATATCAATTGCAACAGCCAGAGAAATAAAAATATTTTTTTACGAGAAGGAGGGCCTTTGGTTTACAAACGCTACGGCCAGCGTCACGAGACTGTCATAATTGATAGAACACCGAGCACTACATTAAACAGCGATCAAATAGCACAATGGAGTAGTCCCTGTGCAAAGCACTTGAAGCATTGTGCCAGCGTCACAGATTCTAATCCTGCTTCGTGACGTGACCACCGCGGTCTCCAGTTTATTTTACCGGTGTCGGTAGCCTATGTCAGTGCAATCGCTGATCGCGAGAACGTGCGTGCGTGCGTGCGTGCGATCTCTTAAGAAGCCAATTGCGTGACTGTTTCTAACTGTTTGCTGTCTTTTTGTTGCGCTGTTTACTGAGGGCACTCATATTAACCACTGATATCAATTGCAACAGCCAGAGAAATAAAAATATTTTTTTACGAGAAGGAGGGCCTTTGGTTTACAAACGTTACGGCCAGCGTCACGAGACTGTCATAATTGATAGAACACCGAGCACTACATTAAACAGCGATCCCATAGCACAATGGAGTAGTCGCTGTGCAAAGCACTTGATTCATTGTGCCAGCGTCACAGGTTCTAATCCTGCTTCGTGATGTGACCACCACGGTCTCCCGTTAATTTTACCGGTGTCCGGTAGACTATGTCAGTGCAATCGCTGATCGCGAGAACGTGCGTGCGTGCGATCTCTTAAGAAGCCAATTGCGTGACTGTTTCTAACTGTTTGCTGTCTTTTTGTTGCGCTGTTTACTGAGGGCACTCATATTAACCACTGATATCAATTGCAACAGCCAGAGAAATAAAAATATTTTTTTACGAGAAGGAGGGCCTTTGGTTTACAAACGTTACGGCCAGCGTCACGAGACTGTCATAATTGATAGAACACCGAGCATTACATTAAACAGCGATCCCATAGCACAATGGAGTAGTCGCTGTGCAAAGCACTTGATTCATTGTGCCAGCGTCACAGGTTCTAATCCTGCTTCGTGATGTGACCACCACGGTCTCCCGTTAATTTTACTGGTGTCCGGTAGACTATGTCAGTGCAATCGCTGATCGCGAGAACGTGCGTGCGTGCGATCTCTTAAGAAGCCAATTGCGTGACTGTTTCTAACTGTTTGCTGTCTTTTTGTTGCGCTGTTTACTGAGGGCACTCATATTAACCACTGATATCAATTGCAACAGCCAGAGAAATAAAAATATTTTTTTATGAGAAGGAGGGCCTTTGGTTTACAAACGCTACGGCCAGCGTCACGAGACTGTCATAATTGATAGAACACCGAGCACTACATTAAACAGCGATCAAATAGCACAATGGAGTAGTCGCTGTGCAAAGCACTTGAAGCATTGTGCCAGAGTCACAGATTCTAATCCTGCTTCGTGACGTGACCACCGCGGTCTCCAGTTTATTTTACCGGTGTCGGTAGCCTATTTCAGTGCAATCGCTGATCGCGAGAACGTGCGTGCGTGCGTGCGTGCGATCTCTTAAGAAGCCAATTGCGTGACTGTTTCTAACTGTTTGCTGTCTTTTTGTTGCGCTGTTTACTGAGGGCACTCATATTAACCACTGATATCAATTGCAACAGCCAGAGAAATAAAAATATTTTTTTACGAGAAGGAGGGCCTTTGGTTTACAAACGTTACGGCCAGCGTCACGAGACTGTCATAATTGATAGAACACCGAGCACTACATTAAACAGCGATCCCATAGCACAATGGAGTAGTCGCTGTGCAAAGCACTTGATTCATTGTGCCAGCGTCACAGGTTCTAATCCTGCTTCGTGATGTGACCACCACGGTCTCCCGTTAATTTTACCGGTGTCCGGTAGACTATGTCAGTGCAATCGCTGATCGCGAGAACGTGCGTGCGTGCGATCTCTTAAGAAGCCAATTGCGTGACTGTTTCTAACTGTTTGCTGTCTTTTTGTTGCGCTGTTTACTGAGGGCACTCATATTAACCACTGATATCAATTGCAACAGCCAGAGAAATAAAAATATTTTTTTACGAGAAGGAGGGCCTTTGGTTTACAAACGTTACGGCCAGCGTCACGAGACTGTCATAATTGATAGAACACCGAGCACTACATTAAACAGCGATCCCATAGCACAATGGAGTAGTCGCTGTGCAAAGCACTTGATTCATTGTGCCAGCGTCACAGGTTCTAATCCTGCTTTGTGATGTGACCACCGCGGTCTCCCGTTAATTTTACCGGTGTCCGGTAGACTATGTCAGTGCAATCGCTGATCGCGAGAACGTGCGTGCGTGCGATCTCTTAAGAAGCCAATTGCGTGACTGTTTCTAACTGTTTGCTGTCTTTTTGTTGTGCTGTTTACTGAGGGCACTCATATTAACCACTGATATCAATTGCAACAGCCAGAGAAATAAAAATATTTTTTTACGAGAAGGAGGGCCTTTGGTTTACAAACGCTACGGCCAGCGTCACGAGACTGTCATAATTGATAGAACACCGAGCACTACATTAAACAGCGATCCCATAGCACAATGGAGTAGTCTCTGTGCAAAGCACTTGATTCATTGTGCCAGCGTCACAGGTTCTAATCCTGCTTCGTGATGTGACCACCGCGGTCTCCCGTTTCTTTTACCGGTGTCCGGTAGACTATGTCAATGCAATCGCTGATCGCGAGAACGTGCTGCGTGCGATCTCTTAAGAAGCCAATTGCGTGACTGTTTCTAACTGTTTGCTGTCTTTTTGTTGCGCTGTTTACTGAGGGCACTCATATTAACCACTGATATCAATTGCAACAGCCAGAGAAATAAAAATATTTTTTTACGAGAAGGAGGGCCTTTGGTTTACAAACGCTACGGCCAGCGTCACGAGACTGTCATAATTGATAGAACACCGAGCACTACATTAAACAGCGATCAAATAGCACAATGGAGTAGTCGCTGTGCAAAGCACTTGAAGCATTGTGCCAGCGTCACAGATTCTAATCCTGCTTCGTGACGTGACCACCGCGGTCTCCAGTTTATTTTACCGGTGTCGGTAGCCTATGTCAGTGCAATCGCTGATCGCGAGAACGTGCGTGCGTGCGTGCGATCTCTTAAGAAGCCAATTGCGTGACTGTTTCTAACTGTTTGCTGTCTTTTTGTTGCGCTGTTTACTGAGGGCACTCATATTAACCACTGAGATCAATTGCAACAGCCAGAGAAATAAAAATATTTTTTTACGAGAAGGAGGGCCTTTGGTTTACAAACGCTACGGCCAGCGTCACGAGACTGTCATAATTGATAGAACACCGAGCACTACATTAAACAGCGATCCCATAGCACAATGGAGTAGTCGCTGTGCAAAGCACTTGATTCATTGTGCCAGCGTCACAGGTTCTAATCCTGCTTCGTGATGTGACCACCGCGGTCTCCCGTTAATTTTACCGGTGTCCGGTAGACTATGTCAGTGCAATCGCTGATCGCGAGAACGTGCGTGCGTGCGATCTCTTAAGAAGCCAATTGCGTGACTGTTTCTAACTGTTTGCTGTCTTTTTGTTGCGCTGTTTACTGAGGGCACTCATATTAACCACTGATATCAATTGCAACAGCCAGAGAAATAAAAATATTTTTTTACGAGAAGGAGGGCCTTTGGTTTACAAACGTTACGGCCAGCGTCACGAGACTGTCATAATTGATAGAACACCGAGCACTACATTAAACAGCGATCCCATAGCACAATGGAGTAGTCGCTGTGCAAAGCACTTGATTCATTGTGCCAGCGTCACAGGTTCTAATCCTGCTTCGTGATGTGACCACCACGGTCTCCCGTTAATTTTACCGGTGTCCGGTAGACTATGTCAGTGCAATCGCTGATCGCGAGAACGTGCGTGCGTGCGATCTCTTAAGAAGCCAATTGCGTGACTGTTTCTAACTGTTTGCTGTCTTTTTGTTGCGCTGTTTACTGAGGGCACTCATATTAACCACTGATATCAATTGCAACAGCCAGAGAAATAAAAATATTTTTTTACGAGAAGGAGGGCCTTTGGTTTACAAACGTTACGGCCAGCGTCACGAGACTGTCATAATTGATAGAACACCGAGCACTACATTAAACAGCGATCCCATAGCACAATGGAGTAGTCGCTGTGCAAAGCACTTGATTCATTGTGCCAGCGTCACAGGTTCTAATCCTGCTTCGTGATGTGACCACCACGGTCTCCCGTTAATTTTACCGGTGTCCGGTAGACTATGTCAGTGCAATCGCTGATCGCGAGAACGTGCGTGCGTGCGATCTCTTAAGAAGCCAATTGCGTGACTGTTTCTAACTGTTTGCTGTCTTTTTGTTGCGCTGTTTACTGAGGGCACTCATATTAACCACTGATATCAATTGCAACAGCCAGAGAAATAAAAATATTTTTTTACGAGAAGGAGGGCCTTTGGTTTACAAACGCTACGGCCAGCGTCACGAGACTGTCATAATTGATAGAACACCGAGCACTACATTAAACAGCGATCAAATAGCACAATGGAGTAGTCGCTGTGCAAAGCACTTGAAGCATTGTGCCAGCGTCACAGATTCTAATCCTGCTTCGTGACGTGACCACCGCGGTCTCCAGTTTATTTTACCGGTGTCGGTAGCCTATGTCAGTGCAATCGCTGATCGCGAGAACGTGCGTGCGTGCGTGCGTGCGATCTCTTAAGAAGCCAATTGCGTGACTGTTTCTAACTGTTTGCTGTCTTTTTGTTGCGCTGTTTACTGAGGGCACTCATATTAACCACTGATATCAATTGCAACAGCCAGAGAAATAAAAATATTTTTTTACGAGAAGGAGGGCCTTTGGTTTACAAACGTTACGGCCAGCGTCACGAGACTGTCATAATTGATAGAACACCGAGCACTACATTAAACAGCGATCCCATAGCACAATGGAGTAGTCGCTGTGCAAAGCACTTGATTCATTGTGCCAGCGTCACAGGTTCTAATCCTGCTTCGTGATGTGACCACCACGGTCTCCCGTTAATTTTACCAGTGTCCGGTAGACTATGTCAGTGCAATCGCTGATCGCGAGAACGTGCGTGCGTGCGATCTCTTAAGAAGCCAATTGCGTGACTGTTTCTAACTGTTTGCTGTCTTTTTGTTGCGCTGTTTACTGAGGGCACTCATATTAACCACTGATATCAATTGCAACAGCCAGAGAAATAAAAATATTTTTTTACGAGAAGGAGGGCCTTTGGTTTACAAACGTTACGGCCAGCGTCACGAGACTGTCATAATTGATAGAACACCGAGCACTACATTAAACAGCGATCCCATAGCACAATGGAGTAGTCGCTGTGCAAAGCACTTGATTCATTGTGCCAGCGTCACAGGTTCTAATCCTGCTTCGTGATGTGACCACCGCGGTCTCCCGTTAATTTTACCGGTGTCCGGTAGACTATGTCAGTGCAATCGCTGATCGCGAGAACGTGCGTGCGTGCGATCTCTTAAGAAGCCAATTGCGTGACTGTTTCTAACTGTTTGCTGTCTTTTTGTTGCGCTGTTTACTGAGGGCACTCATATTAACCACTGATATCAATTGCAACAGCCAGAGAAATAAAAATATTTTTTTACGAGAAGGAGGGCCTTTGGTTTACAAACGTTACGGCCAGCGTCACGAGACTGTCATAATTGATAGAACACCGAGCACTACATTAAACAGCGATCAAATAGCACAATGGAGTAGTCGCTGTGCAAAGCACTTGAAGCATTGTGCCAGCGTCACAGATTCTAATCCTGCTTCGTGACGTGACCACCGCGGTCTCCAGTTTATTTTACCGGTGTCGGTAGCCTATGTCAGTGCAATCGCTGATCGCGAGAACGTGCGTGCGTGCGTGCGTGCGATCTCTTAAGAAGCCAATTGCGTGACTGTTTCTAACTGTTTGCTGTCTTTTTGTTGCGCTGTTTACTGAGGGCACTCATATTAACCACTGATATCAATTGCAACAGCCAGAGAAATAAAAATATTTTTTTACGAGAAGGAGGGCCTTTGGTTTACAAACGTTACGGCCAGCGTCACGAGACTGTCATAATTGATAGAACACCGAGCACTACATTAAACAGCGATCCCATAGCACAATGGAGTAGTCGCTGTGCAAAGCACTTGATTCATTGTGCCAGCGTCACAGGTTCTAATCCTGCTTCGTGATGTGACCACCACGGTCTCCCGTTAATTTTACCAGTGTCCGGTAGACTATGTCAGTGCAATCGCTGATCGCGAGAACGTGCGTGCGTGCGATCTCTTAAGAAGCCAATTGCGTGACTGTTTCTAACTGTTTGCTGTCTTTTTGTTGCGCTGTTTACTGAGGGCACTCATATTAACCACTGATATCAATTGCAACAGCCAGAGAAATAAAAATATTTTTTTACGAGAAGGAGGGCCTTTGGTTTACAAACGTTACGGCCAGCGTCACGAGACTGTCATAATTGATAGAACACCGAGCACTACATTAAACAGCGATCCCATAGCACAATGGAGTAGTCGCTGTGCAAAGCACTTGATTCATTGTGCCAGCGTCACAGGTTCTAATCCTGCTTCGTGATGTGACCACCGCGGTCTCCCGTTAATTTTACCGGTGTCCGGTAGACTATGTCAGTGCAATCGCTGATCGCGAGAACGTGCGTGCGTGCGATCTCTTAAGAAGCCAATTGCGTGACTGTTTCTAACTGTTTGCTGTCTTTTTGTTGCGCTGTTTACTGAGGGCACTCATATTAACCACTGATATCAATTGCAACAGCCAGAGAAATAAAAATATTTTTTTACGAGAAGGAGGGCCTTTGGTTTACAAACGTTACGGCCAGCGTCACGAGACTGTCATAATTGATAGAACACCGAGCACTACATTAAACAGCGATCAAATAGCACAATGGAGTAGTCGCTGTGCAAAGCACTTGAAGCATTGTGCCAGCGTCACAGATTCTAATCCTGCTTCGTGACGTGACCACCGCGGTCTCCAGTTTATTTTACCGGTGTCGGTAGCCTATGTCAGTGCAATCGCTGATCGCGAGAACGTGCGTGCGTGCGTGCGTGCGATCTCTTAAGAAGCCAATTGCGTGACTGTTTCTAACTGTTTGCTGTCTTTTTGTTGCGCTGTTTACTGAGGGCACTCATATTAACCACTGATATCAATTGCAACAGCCAGAGAAATAAAAATATTTTTTTACGAGAAGGAGGGCCTTTGGTTTACAAACTCTACGGCCAGCGTCACGAGACTGTCATAATTGATAGAACACCGAGCACTACATTAAACAGCGATCCCATAGCACAATGGAGTAGTCGCTGTGCAAAGCACTTGATTCATTGTGCCAGCGTCACAGGTTCTAATCCTGCTTTGTGATGTGACCACCGCGGTCTCCCGTTAATTTTACCGGTGTCCGGTAGACTATGTCAGTGCAATCGCTGATCGCGAGAACGTGCGTGCGTGCGATCTCTTAAGAAGCCAATTGCGTGACTGTTTCTAACTGTTTGCTGTCTTTTTGTTGTGCTGTTTACTGAGGGCACTCATATTAACCACTGATATCAATTGCAACAGCCAGAGAAATAAAAATATTTTTTTACGAGAAGGAGGGCCTTTGGTTTACAAACGCTACGGCCAGCGTCACGAGACTGTCATAATTGATAGAACACCGAGCACTACATTAAACAGCGATCCCATAGCACAATGGAGTAGTCGCTGTGCAAAGCACTTGATTCATTGTGCCAGCGTCACAGGTTCTAATCCTGCTTCGTGATGTGACCACCGCGGTCTCCCGTTTCTTTTACCGGTGTCCGGTAGACTATGTCAATGCAATCGCTGATCGCGAGAACGTGCTGCGTGCGATCTCTTAAGAAGCCAATTGCGTGACTGTTTCTAACTGTTTGCTGTCTTTTTGTTGCGCTGTTTACTGAGGGCACTCATATTAACCACTGATATCAATTGCAACAGCCAGAGAAATAAAAATATTTTTTTACGAGAAGGAGGGCCTTTGGTTTACAAACGCTACGGCCAGCGTCACGAGACTGTCATAATTGATAGAACACCGAGCACTACATTAAACAGCGATCAAATAGCACAATGGAGTAGTCGCTGTGCAAAGCACTTGAAGCATTGTGCCAGCGTCACAGATTCTAATCCTGCTTCGTGACGTGACCACCGCGGTCTCCAGTTTATTTTACCGGTGTCGGTAGCCTATGTCAGTGCAATCGCTGATCGCGAGAACGTGCGTGCGTGCGATCTCTTAAGAAGCCAATTGCGTGACTGTTTCTAACTGTTTGCTGTCTTTTTGTTGCGCTGTTTACTGAGGGCACTCATATTAACCCCTGATATCAATTGCAACAGCCAGAGAAATAAAAATATTTTTTTATGAGAAGGAGGGCCTTTGGTTTACAAACGCTACGGCCAGCGTCACGAGACTGTCATAATTGATAGAACACCGAGCACTACATTAAACAGCGATCAAATAGCACAATGGAGTAGTCGCTGTGCAAAGCACTTGAAGCATTGTGCCAGAGTCACAGATTCTAATCCTGCTTCGTGACGTGACCACCGCGGTCTCCAGTTTATTTTACCGGTGTCGGTAGCCTATTTCAGTGCAATCGCTGATCGCGAGAACGTGCGTGCGTGCGTGCGTACGATCTCTTAAGAAGCCAATTGCGTGACTGTTTCTAACTGTTTGCTGTCTTTTTGTTGCGCTGTTTACTGAGGGCACTCATATTAACCACTGATATCAATTGCAACAGCCAGAGAAATAAAAATATTTTTTTACGAGAAGGAGGGCCTTTGGTTTACAAACGTTACGGCCAGCGTCACGAGACTGTCATAATTGATAGAACACCGAGCACTACATTAAACAGCGATCCCATAGCACAATGGAGTAGTCGCTGTGCAAAGCACTTGATTCATTGTGCCAGCGTCACAGGTTCTAATCCTGCTTCGTGATGTGACCACCACGGTCTCCCGTTAATTTTACCAGTGTCCGGTAGACTATGTCAGTGCAATCGCTGATCGCGAGAACGTGCGTGCGTGCGATCTCTTAAGAAGCCAATTGCGTGACTGTTTCTAACTGTTTGCTGTCTTTTTGTTGCGCTGTTTACTGAGGGCACTCATATTAACCACTGATATCAATTGCAACAGCCAGAGAAATAAAAATATTTTTTTACGAGAAGGAGGGCCTTTGGTTTACAAACGTTACGGCCAGCGTCACGAGACTGTCATAATTGATAGAACACCGAGCACTACATTAAACAGCGATCCCATAGCACAATGGAGTAGTCGCTGTGCAAAGCACTTGATTCATTGTGCCAGCGTCACAGGTTCTAATCCTGCTTCGTGATGTGACCACCGCGGTCTCCCGTTAATTTTACCGGTGTCCGGTAGACTATGTCAGTGCAATCGCTGATCGCGAGAACGTGCGTGCGTGCGATCTCTTAAGAAGCCAATTGCGTGACTGTTTCTAACTGTTTGCTGTCTTTTTGTTGCGCTGTTTACTGAGGGCACTCATATTAACCACTGATATCAATTGCAACAGCCAGAGAAATAAAAATATTTTTTTACGAGAAGGAGGGCCTTTGGTTTACAAACGTTACGGCCAGCGTCACGAGACTGTCATAATTGATAGAACACCGAGCACTACATTAAACAGCGATCAAATAGCACAATGGAGTAGTCGCTGTGCAAAGCACTTGAAGCATTGTGCCAGCGTCACAGATTCTAATCCTGCTTCGTGACGTGACCACCGCGGTCTCCAGTTTATTTTACCGGTGTCGGTAGCCTATGTCAGTGCAATCGCTGATCGCGAGAACGTGCGTGCGTGCGTGCGTGCGATCTCTTAAGAAGCCAATTGCGTGACTGTTTCTAACTGTTTGCTGTCTTTTTGTTGCGCTGTTTACTGAGGGCACTCATATTAACCACTGATATCAATTGCAACAGCCAGAGAAATAAAAATATTTTTTTACGAGAAGGAGGGCCTTTGGTTTACAAACTCTACGGCCAGCGTCACGAGACTGTCATAATTGATAGAACACCGAGCACTACATTAAACAGCGATCCCATAGCACAATGGAGTAGTCGCTGTGCAAAGCACTTGATTCATTGTGCCAGCGTCACAGGTTCTAATCCTGCTTTGTGATGTGACCACCGCGGTCTCCCGTTAATTTTACCGGTGTCCGGTAGACTATGTCAGTGCAATCGCTGATCGCGAGAACGTGCGTGCGTGCGATCTCTTAAGAAGCCAATTGCGTGACTGTTTCTAACTGTTTGCTGTCTTTTTGTTGTGCTGTTTACTGAGGGCACTCATATTAACCACTGATATCAATTGCAACAGCCAGAGAAATAAAAATATTTTTTTACGAGAAGGAGGGCCTTTGGTTTACAAACGCTACGGCCAGCGTCACGAGACTGTCATAATTGATAGAACACCGAGCACTACATTAAACAGCGATCCCATAGCACAATGGAGTAGTCGCTGTGCAAAGCACTTGATTCATTGTGCCAGCGTCACAGGTTCTAATCCTGCTTCGTGATGTGACCACCACGGTCTCCCGTTAATTTTACCGGTGTCCGGTAGACTATGTCAGTGCAATCGCTGATCGCGAGAACGTGCGTGCGTGCGATCTCTTAAGAAGCCAATTGCGTGACTGTTTCTAACTGTTTGCTGTCTTTTTGTTGCGCTGTTTACTGAGGGCACTCATATTAACCCCTGATATCAATTGCAACAGCCAGAGAAATAAAAATATTTTTTTATGAGAAGGAGGGCCTTTGGTTTACAAACGCTACGGCCAGCGTCACGAGACTGTCATAATTGATAGAACACCGAGCACTACATTAAACAGCGATCAAATAGCACAATGGAGTAGTCGCTGTGCAAAGCACTTGAAGCATTGTGCCAGAGTCACAGATTCTAATCCTGCTTCGTGACGTGACCACCGCGGTCTCCAGTTTATTTTACCGGTGTCGGTAGCCTATTTCAGTGCAATCGCTGATCGCGAGAACGTGCGTGCGTGCGTGCGTACGATCTCTTAAGAAGCCAATTGCGTGACTGTTTCTAACTGTTTGCTGTCTTTTTGTTGCGCTGTTTACTGAGGGCACTCATATTAACCACTGATATCAATTGCAACAGCCAGAGAAATAAAAATATTTTTTTACGAGAAGGAGGGCCTTTGGTTTACAAACGTTACGGCCAGCGTCACGAGACTGTCATAATTGATAGAACACCGAGCACTACATTAAACAGCGATCCCATAGCACAATGGAGTAGTCGCTGTGCAAAGCACTTGATTCATTGTGCCAGCGTCACAGGTTCTAATCCTGCTTCGTGATGTGACCACCACGGTCTCCCGTTAATTTTACCAGTGTCCGGTAGACTATGTCAGTGCAATCGCTGATCGCGAGAACGTGCGTGCGTGCGATCTCTTAAGAAGCCAATTGCGTGACTGTTTCTAACTGTTTGCTGTCTTTTTGTTGCGCTGTTTACTGAGGGCACTCATATTAACCACTGATATCAATTGCAACAGCCAGAGAAATAAAAATATTTTTTTACGAGAAGGAGGGCCTTTGGTTTACAAACGTTACGGCCAGCGTCACGAGACTGTCATAATTGATAGAACACCGAGCACTACATTAAACAGCGATCCCATAGCACAATGGAGTAGTCGCTGTGCAAAGCACTTGATTCATTGTGCCAGCGTCACAGGTTCTAATCCTGCTTCGTGATGTGACCACCGCGGTCTCCCGTTAATTTTACCGGTGTCCGGTAGACTATGTCAGTGCAATCGCTGATCGCGAGAACGTGCGTGCGTGCGATCTCTTAAGAAGCCAATTGCGTGACTGTTTCTAACTGTTTGCTGTCTTTTTGTTGCGCTGTTTACTGAGGGCACTCATATTAACCACTGATATCAATTGCAACAGCCAGAGAAATAAAAATATTTTTTTACGAGAAGGAGGGCCTTTGGTTTACAAACGTTACGGCCAGCGTCACGAGACTGTCATAATTGATAGAACACCGAGCACTACATTAAACAGCGATCAAATAGCACAATGGAGTAGTCGCTGTGCAAAGCACTTGAAGCATTGTGCCAGCGTCACAGATTCTAATCCTGCTTCGTGACGTGACCACCGCGGTCTCCAGTTTATTTTACCGGTGTCGGTAGCCTATGTCAGTGCAATCGCTGATCGCGAGAACGTGCGTGCGTGCGTGCGTGCGATCTCTTAAGAAGCCAATTGCGTGACTGTTTCTAACTGTTTGCTGTCTTTTTGTTGCGCTGTTTACTGAGGGCACTCATATTAACCACTGATATCAATTGCAACAGCCAGAGAAATAAAAATATTTTTTTACGAGAAGGAGGGCCTTTGGTTTACAAACTCTACGGCCAGCGTCACGAGACTGTCATAATTGATAGAACACCGAGCACTACATTAAACAGCGATCCCATAGCACAATGGAGTAGTCGCTGTGCAAAGCACTTGATTCATTGTGCCAGCGTCACAGGTTCTAATCCTGCTTTGTGATGTGACCACCGCGGTCTCCCGTTAATTTTACCGGTGTCCGGTAGACTATGTCAGTGCAATCGCTGATCGCGAGAACGTGCGTGCGTGCGATCTCTTAAGAAGCCAATTGCGTGACTGTTTCTAACTGTTTGCTGTCTTTTTGTTGTGCTGTTTACTGAGGGCACTCATATTAACCACTGATATCAATTGCAACAGCCAGAGAAATAAAAATATTTTTTTACGAGAAGGAGGGCCTTTGGTTTACAAACGCTACGGCCAGCGTCACGAGACTGTCATAATTGATAGAACACCGAGCACTACATTAAACAGCGATCCCATAGCACAATGGAGTAGTCGCTGTGCAAAGCACTTGATTCATTGTGCCAGCGTCACAGGTTCTAATCCTGCTTCGTGATGTGACCACCGCGGTCTCCCGTTTCTTTTACCGGTGTCCGGTAGACTATGTCAATGCAATCGCTGATCGCGAGAACGTGCTGCGTGCGATCTCTTAAGAAGCCAATTGCGTGACTGTTTCTAACTGTTTGCTGTCTTTTTGTTGCGCTGTTTACTGAGGGCACTCATATTAACCACTGATATCAATTGCAACAGCCAGAGAAATAAAAATATTTTTTTACGAGAAGGAGGGCCTTTGGTTTACAAACGCTACGGCCAGCGTCACGAGACTGTCATAATTGATAGAACACCGAGCACTACATTAAACAGCGATCAAATAGCACAATGGAGTAGTCGCTGTGCAAAGCACTTGAAGCATTGTGCCAGCGTCACAGATTCTAATCCTGCTTCGTGACGTGACCACCGCGGTCTCCAGTTTATTTTACCGGTGTCGGTAGCCTATGTCAGTGCAATCGCTGATCGCGAGAACGTGCGTGCGTGCGATCTCTTAAGAAGCCAATTGCGTGACTGTTTCTAACTGTTTGCTGTCTTTTTGTTGCGCTGTTTACTGAGGGCACTCATATTAACCCCTGATATCAATTGCAACAGCCAGAGAAATAAAAATATTTTTTTATGAGAAGGAGGGCCTTTGGTTTACAAACGCTACGGCCAGCGTCACGAGACTGTCATAATTGATAGAACACCGAGCACTACATTAAACAGCGATCAAATAGCACAATGGAGTAGTCGCTGTGCAAAGCACTTGAAGCATTGTGCCAGAGTCACAGATTCTAATCCTGCTTCGTGATGTGACCACCACGGTCTCCCGTTAATTTTACCGGTGTCCGGTAGACTATGTCAGTGCAATCGCTGATCGCGAGAACGTGCGTGCGTGCGATCTCTTAAGAAGCCAATTGCGTGACTGTTTCTAACTGTTTGCTGTCTTTTTGTTGCGCTGTTTACTGAGGGCACTCATATTAACCCCTGATATCAATTGCAACAGCCAGAGAAATAAAAATATTTTTTTATGAGAAGGAGGGCCTTTGGTTTACAAACGCTACGGCCAGCGTCACGAGACTGTCATAATTGATAGAACACCGAGCACTACATTAAACAGCGATCAAATAGCACAATGGAGTAGTCGCTGTGCAAAGCACTTGAAGCATTGTGCCAGAGTCACAGATTCTAATCCTGCTTCGTGACGTGACCACCGCGGTCTCCAGTTTATTTTACCGGTGTCGGTAGCCTATTTCAGTGCAATCGCTGATCGCGAGAACGTGCGTGCGTGCGTGCGTACGATCTCTTAAGAAGCCAATTGCGTGACTGTTTCTAACTGTTTGCTGTCTTTTTGTTGCGCTGTTTACTGAGGGCACTCATATTAACCACTGATATCAATTGCAACAGCCAGAGAAATAAAAATATTTTTTTACGAGAAGGAGGGCCTTTGGTTTACAAACGTTACGGCCAGCGTCACGAGACTGTCATAATTGATAGAACACCGAGCACTACATTAAACAGCGATCCCATAGCACAATGGAGTAGTCGCTGTGCAAAGCACTTGATTCATTGTGCCAGCGTCACAGGTTCTAATCCTGCTTCGTGATGTGACCACCACGGTCTCCCGTTAATTTTACCAGTGTCCGGTAGACTATGTCAGTGCAATCGCTGATCGCGAGAACGTGCGTGCGTGCGATCTCTTAAGAAGCCAATTGCGTGACTGTTTCTAACTGTTTGCTGTCTTTTTGTTGCGCTGTTTACTGAGGGCACTCATATTAACCACTGATATCAATTGCAACAGCCAGAGAAATAAAAATATTTTTTTACGAGAAGGAGGGCCTTTGGTTTACAAACGTTACGGCCAGCGTCACGAGACTGTCATAATTGATAGAACACCGAGCACTACATTAAACAGCGATCCCATAGCACAATGGAGTAGTCGCTGTGCAAAGCACTTGATTCATTGTGCCAGCGTCACAGGTTCTAATCCTGCTTCGTGATGTGACCACCGCGGTCTCCCGTTAATTTTACCGGTGTCCGGTAGACTATGTCAGTGCAATCGCTGATCGCGAGAACGTGCGTGCGTGCGATCTCTTAAGAAGCCAATTGCGTGACTGTTTCTAACTGTTTGCTGTCTTTTTGTTGCGCTGTTTACTGAGGGCACTCATATTAACCACTGATATCAATTGCAACAGCCAGAGAAATAAAAATATTTTTTTACGAGAAGGAGGGCCTTTGGTTTACAAACGTTACGGCCAGCGTCACGAGACTGTCATAATTGATAGAACACCGAGCACTACATTAAACAGCGATCAAATAGCACAATGGAGTAGTCGCTGTGCAAAG
Source organism: Alosa sapidissima (assembly GCF_018492685.1). Taxonomy (NCBI): domain Eukaryota; kingdom Metazoa; phylum Chordata; class Actinopteri; order Clupeiformes; family Clupeidae; genus Alosa; species Alosa sapidissima. Next base: position 34,925,535 of record NC_055972.1, read on the forward strand.
CACTTGAAGCATTGTGCCAGCGTCACAGATTCTAATCCTGCTTCGTGACGTGACCACCGCGGTCTCCAGTTTATTTTACCGGTGTCGGTAGCCTATGTCAGTGCAATCGCTGATCGCGAGAACGTGCGTGCGTGCGTGCGTGCGATCTCTTAAGAAGCCAATTGCGTGACTGTTTCTAACTGTTTGCTGTCTTTTTGTTGCGCTGTTTACTGAGGGCACTCATATTAACCACTGATATCAATTGCAACAGCCAGAGAAATAAAAATATTTTTTTACGAGAAGGAGGGCCTTTGGTTTACAAACTCTACGGCCAGCGTCACGAGACTGTCATAATTGATAGAACACCGAGCACTACATTAAACAGCGATCCCATAGCACAATGGAGTAGTCGCTGTGCAAAGCACTTGATTCATTGTGCCAGCGTCACAGGTTCTAATCCTGCTTTGTGATGTGACCACCGCGGTCTCCCGTTAATTTTACCGGTGTCCGGTAGACTATGTCAGTGCAATCGCTGATCGCGAGAACGTGCGTGCGTGCGATCTCTTAAGAAGCCAATTGCGTGACTGTTTCTAACTGTTTGCTGTCTTTTTGTTGTGCTGTTTACTGAGGGCACTCATATTAACCACTGATATCAATTGCAACAGCCAGAGAAATAAAAATATTTTTTTACGAGAAGGAGGGCCTTTGGTTTACAAACGCTACGGCCAGCGTCACGAGACTGTCATAATTGATAGAACACCGAGCACTACATTAAACAGCGATCCCATAGCACAATGGAGTAGTCGCTGTGCAAAGCACTTGATTCATTGTGCCAGCGTCACAGGTTCTAATCCTGCTTCGTGATGTGACCACCGCGGTCTCCCGTTTCTTTTACCGGTGTCCGGTAGACTATGTCAATGCAATCGCTGATCGCGAGAACGTGCTGCGTGCGATCTCTTAAGAAGCCAATTGCGTGACTGTTTCTAACTGTTTGCTGTCTTTTTGTTGCGCTGTTTACTGAGGGCACTCATATTAACCACTGATATCAATTGCAACAGCCAGAGAAATAAAAATATTTTTTTACGAGAAGGAGGGCCTTTGGTTTACAAACGCTACGGCCAGCGTCACGAGACTGTCATAATTGATAGAACACCGAGCACTACATTAAACAGCGATCAAATAGCACAATGGAGTAGTCGCTGTGCAAAGCACTTGAAGCATTGTGCCAGCGTCACAGATTCTAATCCTGCTTCGTGACGTGACCACCGCGGTCTCCAGTTTATTTTACCGGTGTCGGTAGCCTATGTCAGTGCAATCGCTGATCGCGAGAACGTGCGTGCGTGCGATCTCTTAAGAAGCCAATTGCGTGACTGTTTCTAACTGTTTGCTGTCTTTTTGTTGCGCTGTTTACTGAGGGCACTCATATTAACCCCTGATATCAATTGCAACAGCCAGAGAAATAAAAATATTTTTTTATGAGAAGGAGGGCCTTTGGTTTACAAACGCTACGGCCAGCGTCACGAGACTGTCATAATTGATAGAACACCGAGCACTACATTAAACAGCGATCAAATAGCACAATGGAGTAGTCGCTGTGCAAAGCACTTGAAGCATTGTGCCAGAGTCACAGATTCTAATCCTGCTTCGTGACGTGACCACCGCGGTCTCCAGTTTATTTTACCGGTGTCGGTAGCCTATTTCAGTGCAATCGCTGATCGCGAGAACGTGCGTGCGTGCGTGCGTACGATCTCTTAAGAAGCCAATTGCGTGACTGTTTCTAACTGTTTGCTGTCTTTTTGTTGCGCTGTTTACTGAGGGCACTCATATTAACCACTGATATCAATTGCAACAGCCAGAGAAATAAAAATATTTTTTTACGAGAAGGAGGGCCTTTGGTTTACAAACGTTACGGCCAGCGTCACGAGACTGTCATAATTGATAGAACACCGAGCACTACATTAAACAGCGATCCCATAGCACAATGGAGTAGTCGCTGTGCAAAGCACTTGATTCATTGTGCCAGCGTCACAGGTTCTAATCCTGCTTCGTGATGTGACCACCACGGTCTCCCGTTAATTTTACCAGTGTCCGGTAGACTATGTCAGTGCAATCGCTGATCGCGAGAACGTGCGTGCGTGCGATCTCTTAAGAAGCCAATTGCGTGACTGTTTCTAACTGTTTGCTGTCTTTTTGTTGCGCTGTTTACTGAGGGCACTCATATTAACCACTGATATCAATTGCAACAGCCAGAGAAATAAAAATATTTTTTTACGAGAAGGAGGGCCTTTGGTTTACAAACGTTACGGCCAGCGTCACGAGACTGTCATAATTGATAGAACACCGAGCACTACATTAAACAGCGATCCCATAGCACAATGGAGTAGTCGCTGTGCAAAGCACTTGATTCATTGTGCCAGCGTCACAGGTTCTAATCCTGCTTCGTGATGTGACCACCGCGGTCTCCCGTTAATTTTACCGGTGTCCGGTAGACTATGTCAGTGCAATCGCTGATCGCGAGAACGTGCGTGCGTGCGATCTCTTAAGAAGCCAATTGCGTGACTGTTTCTAACTGTTTGCTGTCTTTTTGTTGCGCTGTTTACTGAGGGCACTCATATTAACCACTGATATCAATTGCAACAGCCAGAGAAATAAAAATATTTTTTTACGAGAAGGAGGGCCTTTGGTTTACAAACGTTACGGCCAGCGTCACGAGACTGTCATAATTGATAGAACACCGAGCACTACATTAAACAGCGATCAAATAGCACAATGGAGTAGTCGCTGTGCAAAGCACTTGAAGCATTGTGCCAGCGTCACAGATTCTAATCCTGCTTCGTGACGTGACCACCGCGGTCTCCAGTTTATTTTACCGGTGTCGGTAGCCTATGTCAGTGCAATCGCTGATCGCGAGAACGTGCGTGCGTGCGTGCGTGCGATCTCTTAAGAAGCCAATTGCGTGACTGTTTCTAACTGTTTGCTGTCTTTTTGTTGCGCTGTTTACTGAGGGCACTCATATTAACCACTGATATCAATTGCAACAGCCAGAGAAATAAAAATATTTTTTTACGAGAAGGAGGGCCTTTGGTTTACAAACTCTACGGCCAGCGTCACGAGACTGTCATAATTGATAGAACACCGAGCACTACATTAAACAGCGATCCCATAGCACAATGGAGTAGTCGCTGTGCAAAGCACTTGATTCATTGTGCCAGCGTCACAGGTTCTAATCCTGCTTTGTGATGTGACCACCGCGGTCTCCCGTTAATTTTACCGGTGTCCGGTAGACTATGTCAGTGCAATCGCTGATCGCGAGAACGTGCGTGCGTGCGATCTCTTAAGAAGCCAATTGCGTGACTGTTTCTAACTGTTTGCTGTCTTTTTGTTGTGCTGTTTACTGAGGGCACTCATATTAACCACTGATATCAATTGCAACAGCCAGAGAAATAAAAATATTTTTTTACGAGAAGGAGGGCCTTTGGTTTACAAACGCTACGGCCAGCGTCACGAGACTGTCATAATTGATAGAACACCGAGCACTACATTAAACAGCGATCCCATAGCACAATGGAGTAGTCGCTGTGCAAAGCACTTGATTCATTGTGCCAGCGTCACAGGTTCTAATCCTGCTTCGTGATGTGACCACCGCGGTCTCCCGTTTCTTTTACCGGTGTCCGGTAGACTATGTCAATGCAATCGCTGATCGCGAGAACGTGCTGCGTGCGATCTCTTAAGAAGCCAATTGCGTGACTGTTTCTAACTGTTTGCTGTCTTTTTGTTGCGCTGTTTACTGAGGGCACTCATATTAACCACTGATATCAATTGCAACAGCCAGAGAAATAAAAATATTTTTTTACGAGAAGGAGGGCCTTTGGTTTACAAACGCTACGGCCAGCGTCACGAGACTGTCATAATTGATAGAACACCGAGCACTACATTAAACAGCGATCAAATAGCACAATGGAGTAGTCGCTGTGCAAAGCACTTGAAGCATTGTGCCAGCGTCACAGATTCTAATCCTGCTTCGTGACGTGACCACCGCGGTCTCCAGTTTATTTTACCGGTGTCGGTAGCCTATGTCAGTGCAATCGCTGATCGCGAGAACGTGCGTGCGTGCGATCTCTTAAGAAGCCAATTGCGTGACTGTTTCTAACTGTTTGCTGTCTTTTTGTTGCGCTGTTTACTGAGGGCACTCATATTAACCCCTGATATCAATTGCAACAGCCAGAGAAATAAAAATATTTTTTTATGAGAAGGAGGGCCTTTGGTTTACAAACGCTACGGCCAGCGTCACGAGACTGTCATAATTGATAGAACACCGAGCACTACATTAAACAGCGATCAAATAGCACAATGGAGTAGTCGCTGTGCAAAGCACTTGAAGCATTGTGCCAGAGTCACAGATTCTAATCCTGCTTCGTGACGTGACCACCGCGGTCTCCAGTTTATTTTACCGGTGTCGGTAGCCTATTTCAGTGCAATCGCTGATCGCGAGAACGTGCGTGCGTGCGTGCGTACGATCTCTTAAGAAGCCAATTGCGTGACTGTTTCTAACTGTTTGCTGTCTTTTTGTTGCGCTGTTTACTGAGGGCACTCATATTAACCACTGATATCAATTGCAACAGCCAGAGAAATAAAAATATTTTTTTACGAGAAGGAGGGCCTTTGGTTTACAAACGCTACGGCCAGCGTCACGAGACTGTCATAATTGATAGAACACCGAGCACTACATTAAACAGCGATCCCATAGCACAATGGAGTAGTCGCTGTGCAAAGCACTTGATTCATTGTGCCAGCGTCACAGGTTCTAATCCTGCTTCGTGATGTGACCACCGCGGTCTCCCGTTAATTTTACCGGTGTCCGGTAGACTATGTCAGTGCAATCGCTGATCGCGAGAACGTGCGTGCGTGCGATCTCTTAAGAAGCCAATTGCGTGACTGTTTCTAACTGTTTGCTGTCTTTTTGTTGTGCTGTTTACTGAGGGCACTCATATTAACCACTGATATCAATTGCAACAGCCAGAGAAATAAAAATATTTTTTTACGAGAAGGAGGGCCTTTGGTTTACAAACGCTACGGCCAGCGTCACGAGACTGTCATAATTGATAGAACACCGAGCACTACATTAAACAGCGATCCCATAGCACAATGGAGTAGTCGCTGTGCAAAGCACTTGATTCATTGTGCCAGCGTCACAGGTTCTAATCCTGCTTCGTGATGTGACCACCACGGTCTCCCGTTAATTTTACCGGTGTCCGGTAGACTATGTCAGTGCAATCGCTGATCGCGAGAACGTGCGTGCGTGCGATCTCTTAAGAAGCCAATTGCGTGACTGTTTCTAACTGTTTGCTGTCTTTTTGTTGCGCTGTTTACTGAGGGCACTCATATTAACCACTGATATCAATTGCAACAGCCAGAGAAATAAAAATATTTTTTTCATGAGAAGGAGGGCCTTTGGTTTACAAACGTTATGGCCAGCGTCACGAGACTGTCATAATTGATAGAACACCGAGCACTACATTAAACAGCGATCCCATAGCACAATGGAGTAGTCGCTGTGCAAAGCACTTGATTCATTGTGCCAGCGTCACAGGTTCTAATCCTGCTTCGTGATGTGACCACCACGGTCTCCCGTTAATTTTACCGGTGTCCGGTAGACTATGTCAGTGCAATCGCTGATCGCGAGAACGTGCGTGCGTGCGATCTCTTAAGAAGCCAATTGCGTGACTGTTTCTAACTGTTTGCTGTCTTTTTGTTGCGCTGTTTACTGAGGGCACTCATATTAACCCCTGATATCAATTGCAACAGCCAGAGAAATAAAAATATTTTTTTATGAGAAGGAGGGCCTTTGGTTTACAAACGCTACGGCCAGCGTCACGAGACTGTCATAATTGATAGAACACCGAGCACTACATTAAACAGCGATCAAATAGCACAATGGAGTAGTCGCTGTGCAAAGCACTTGAAGCATTGTGCCAGAGTCACAGATTCTAATCCTGCTTCGTGACGTGACCACCGCGGTCTCCAGTTTATTTTACCGGTGTCGGTAGCCTATGTCAGTGCAATCGCTGATCGCGAGAACGTGCGTGCGTGCGTGCGTGCGATCTCTTAAGAAGCCAATTGCGTGACTGTTTCTAACTGTTTGCTGTCTTTTTGTTGCGCTGTTTACTGAGGGCACTCATATTAACCACTGATATCAATTGCAACAGCCAGAGAAATAAAAATATAAAATAAAAAATTGGTGTGATTTTTTTAGTACTTTTCAGATTTTCTTAGTTTTTCGCGGTCAGGATGAGAGACAGATTTTTGACAAATTTCAAAATATGTCAGATATTGTCCAAATTATTTTTTAATTCACGTCTAGACATGTGAAATGCATGAACTATGGCAAAAAACGTGAAAAAAAATTGGTGTGATTTTTTCGTACTTTTCAGATTTTCTTAGTTTTCACATAAGGTCCGGGGTCAGGAAAAAAGACAGATTTTTGACAAATTTCAAAATCTGTCAAATATTGTCCAAATTATTTTTTAATTCACGTCTAGACATGTGAAATGCATGAACTATGGCAAAAAAACGTGAAAAAAAATTGGTGTGATTTTTTCGTACTTTTCAGATTTTCTTAGTTTTCACATAAGGTCCGGGGTCAGGAAAAAAGACAGATTTTTGACAAATTTCAAAATATGTCAGATATTGTCCAAATTATTTTTTAATTCACGTCTAGACATGTGAAATGCATGAACTATGGGAAAAAATCTTGAAAAAAAATTGGTGTGATTTTTTCGTACTTTTCAGATTTTCTTAGTTTTCACATAAGGTCAGGGGTCAGGGAAAAAGACAGATTTTTGACAAATTTTAAAATCTGTCAAATATTGTCCAAATTATTTTTTAATTCACGTCTAGACATGTGAAATGCATGAACTATGGCAAAAAAAGTGAAAAAAAATTGGTCTGATTTTTTTAGTACTTTTCAGATTTTCTTAGCTTTTCGCGGTCAGGATGAGAGACAGATTTTTGACAAATTTCAAAATATGTCAGATATTGTCCAAATTATTTTTTAATTCACGTCTAGACATGTGAAATGCATGAACTATGGGAAAAAAACGTGAAAAAAAATTGGTGTGATTTTTTCGTACTTTTCAGATTTTCTTAGTTTTCACATAAGGTCCGGGGTCAGGAAAAAAGACAGATTTTTGACAAATTTCAAAATCTGTCAAATATTGTCCAAATTATTTTTTAATTCACGTCTAGACATGTGAAATGCATGAACTATGGCAAAAAAACGTGAAAAAAAATTGGTGTGATTTTTTCGTACTTTTCAGATTTTCTTAGTTTTCACATAAGGTCCGGGGTCAGGAAAAAAGACAGATTTTTGACAAATTTCAAAATCTGTCAAATATTGTCCAAATTATTTTTTAATTCACGTCTAGACATGTGAAATGCATGAACTATGGCAAAAAAACATGAAAAAAAATTGGTCTGATTTTTTTCATACTCTTCAGATTTTCTTAGTTTTCCCATAAGGTCCGGGGTCAGGAAAAAAGACAGATTTTTGACAAATTTCAAAATATGTCAGATATTGTCCAAATTATTTTTTAATTCACGTCTAGACATGTGAAATGCATGAACTATGGCAAAAAAAGTGAAAAAAAAATTGGTCTGATTTTTTTAGTACTTTTCAGATTTTCTTAGTTTTTCGCGGTCAGGATGAGAGACAGATTTTTGACAAATTTCAAAATATGTCAGATATTGTCCAAATTATTTTTTAATTCACGTCTAGACATGTGAAATGCATGAACTATGGGAAAAAAACTTGAAAAAAAATTGGTGTGATTTTTTCGTACTTTTCAGATTTTCTTAGTTTTCACATAAGGTCAGGGGTCAGGGAAAAAGACAGATTTTTGACAAATTTTAAAATCTGTCAAATATTGTCCAAATTATTTTTTAATTCACGTCTAGACATGTGAAATGCATGAACTATGGCAAAAAAAGTGAAAAAAAATTGGTCTGATTTTTTTAGTACTTTTCAGATTTTTTTAGTTTTTCGCGGTCAGGATGAGAGACAGATTTTTGACAAATTTCAAAATATGTCAGATATTGTCCAAATTATTTTTTAATTCACGTCTAGACATGTGAAATGCATGAACTATGGCAAAAAAAGTGAAAAAAAATTGGTCTGATTTTTTTAGTACTTTTCATATTTTCTTAGTTTTTCGCGGTCAGGATGAGAGACAGATTTTTGACAAATTTCAAAATATGTCAGATATTGTCCAAATTATTTTTTAATTCACGTCTAGACATGTGAAATGCATGAACTATGGCAAAAAAAGTGAAAAAAAATTGGTGTGATTTTTTTAGTACTTTTCAGATTTTCTTAGTTTTTCGCGGTCAGGATGAGAGACAGATTTTTGACAAATTTCAAAATATGTCAGATATTGTCCAAATTATTTTTTAATTCACGTCTAGACATGTGAAATGCATGAACTATGGGAAAAAAACGTGAAAAAAAATTGGTGTGATTTTTTCGTACTTTTCAGATTTTCTTAGTTTTCACATAAGGTCCGGGGTCAGGAAAAAAGACAGATTTTTGACAAATTTCAAAATCTGTCAAATATTGTCCAAATTATTTTTTAATTCACGTCTAGACATGTGAAATGCATGAACTATGGCAAAAAAAGTGAAAAAAAATTGGTCTGATTTTTTTCGTACTTTTCAGATTTTCTTAGTTTTCACATAAGGTCCGGGGTCAGGAAAAAAGACCGATTTTTGACAAATTTCAAAATCTGTCAAATATTGTCCAAATTATTTTTTAATTCACGTCTAGACATGTGAAATGCATGAACTATGGCAAAAAAACGTGAAAAAAAATTGGTGTGATTTTTTCGTACTTTTCAGATTTTCTTAGTTTTCACATAAGGTCCGGGGTCAGGAAAAAAGACAGATTTTTGACAAATTTCAAAATCTGTCAAATATTGTCCAAATTATTTTTTAATTCACGTCTAGACATGTGAAATGCATGAACTATGGCAAAAAAACATGAAAAAAAATTGGTCTGATTTTTTTCATACTCTTCAGATTTTCTTAGTTTTCCCATAAGGTCCGGGGTCAGGAAAAAAGACAGATTTTTGACAAATTTCAAAATATGTCAGATATTGTCCAAATTATTTTTTAATTCACGTCTAGACATGTGAAATGCATGAACTATGGCAAAAAAAGTGAAAAAAAAATTGGTCTGATTTTTTTAGTACTTTTCAGATTTTCTTAGTTTTTCGCGGTCAGGATGAGAGACAGATTTTTGACAAATTTCAAAATATGTCAGATATTGTCCAAATTATTTTTTAATTCACGTCTAGACATGTGAAATGCATGAACTATGGCAAAAAAAGTGAAAAAAAATTGGTCTGATTCTTTTAGTACTTTTCAGATTTTCTTAGTTTTTCGCGGTCAGGATGAGAGACAGATTTTTGACAAATTTCAAAATATGTCAGATATTGTCCAAATTATTTTTTAATTCACGTCTAGACATGTGAAATGCATGAACTATGGGAAAAAAACTTGAAAAAAAATTGGTGTGATTTTTTCGTACTTTTCAGATTTTCTTAGTTTTCACATAAGGTCAGGGGTCAGAGAAAAAGACAGATTTTTGACAAATTTCAAAATCTGTCAAATATTGTCCAAATTATTTTTTAATTCACGTCTAGACATGTGAAATGCATGAACTATGGCAAAAAAAGTGAAAAAAAATTGGTCTGATTTTTTTAGTACTTTTCAGATTTTTTTAGTTTTTCGCGGTCAGGATGAGAGACAGATTTTTGACAAATTTCAAAATATGTCAGATATTGTCCAAATTATTTTTTAATTCACGTCTAGACATGTGAAATGCATGAACTATGGCAAAAAAAGTGAAAAAAAATTGGTCTGATTTTTTTAGTACTTTTCATATTTTCTTAGTTTTTCGCGGTCAGGATGAGAGACAGATTTTTGACAAATTTCAAAATATGTCAGATATTGTCCAAATTATTTTTTAATTCACGTCTAGACATGTGAAATGCATGAACTATGGCAAAAAAAGTGAAAAAAAATTGGTGTGATTTTTTTAGTACTTTTCAGATTTTCTTAGTTTTTCGCGGTCAGGATGAGAGACAGATTTTTGACAAATTTCAAAATATGTCAGATATTGTCCAAATTATTTTTTAATTCACGTCTAGACATGTGAAATGCATGAACTATGGGAAAAAAACGTGAAAAAAAATTGGTGTGATTTTTTCGTACTTTTCAGATTTTCTTAGTTTTCACATAAGGTCCGGGGTCAGGAAAAAAGACAGATTTTTGACAAATTTCAAAATCTGTCAAATATTGTCCAAATTATTTTTTAATTCACGTCTAGACATGTGAAATGCATGAACTATGGCAAAAAAGTGAAAAAAAATTGGTCTGATTTTTTTCATACTTTTCAGATTTTCTTAGTTTTTCGCGGTCAGGATGAGAGACAGATTTTTTAACAAATTTAAAAATCTGTAAGATATTGTCCAAATTATTTTTTAATTCACTTCTAGACATGTGAAATGCATGAACTATGGGAAAAAAAGTGAAAAAAAATTGGCCTGATTTTTTTCGTACTTTTCAGATTTTCTTAGTTTTCACATAAGGTCCGGGGTCAGGAAAAAAGACAGATTTTTGACAAATTTCAAAATCTGTCAAATATTGTCCAAATTATTTTTTAATTCACGTCTAGACATGTGAAATGCATGAACTATGGGAAAAAAACGTGAAAAAAAATTGGTGTGATTTTTTCGTACTTTTCAGATTTTCTTAGTTTTCACATAAGGTCCGGGGTCAGGAAAAAAGACAGATTTTTGACAAATTTCAAAATCTGTCAAATATTGTCCAAATTATTTTTTAATTCACGTCTAGACATGTGAAATGCGTGAACTATGGCAAAAAAAGTGAAAAAAAATTGGTCTGATTTTTTTCATACTTTTCAGATTTTCTTAGTTTTTCGCGGTCAGGATGAGAGACAGATTTTTGACAAATTTCAAAATCTGTCAAATATTGTCCAAATTATTTTTTAATTCACGTCTAGACATGTGAAATGCATGAACTATGGCAAAAAAACGTGAAAAAAAATTGGTGTGATTTTTTCGTACTTTTCAGATTTTCTTAGTTTTCACATAAGGTCCGGGGTCAGGAAAAAAGACAGATTTTTGGCAAATTTCAAAATCTGTCAAATATTGTCCAAATTATTTTTTAATTCACGTCTAGACATGTGAAATGCATGAACTATGGCAAAGAAAGTGAAAAAAAATTGGTGTGATTTTTTCGTACTTTTCAGATTTTTTTAGTTTTCACATAAGGTCCGGGGTCAGGAAAAAAGACAGATTTTTGGCAAATTTCAAAATCTGTCAAATATTGTCCAAATTATTTTTTAATTCACGTCTAGACATGTGAAATGCATGAACTATGGCAAAAAAACATGAAAAAAAATTGGTCTGATTTTTTTCATACTCTTCAGATTTTCTTAGTTTTCCCATAAGGTCCGGGGTCAGGAAAAAAGACAGATTTTTGACAAATTTCAAAATATGTCAGATATTGTCCAAATTATTTTTTAATTCACGTCTAGACATGTGAAATGCATGAACTATGGCAAAAAAAGTGAAAAAAAAATTGGTCTGATTTTTTTAGTACTTTTCAGATTTTCTTAGTTTTTCGCGGTCAGGATGAGAGACAGATTTTTGACAAATTTCAAAATATGTCAGATATTGTCCAAATTATTTTTTAATTCACGTCTAGACATGTGAAATGCATGAACTATGGCAAAAAAAGTGAAAAAAAATTGGTCTGATTCTTTTAGTACTTTTCAGATTTTCTTAGTTTTTCGCGGTCAGGATGAGAGACAGATTTTTGACAAATTTCAAAATATGTCAGATATTGTCCAAATTATTTTTTAATTCACGTCTAGACATGTGAAATGCATGAACTATGGGAAAAAAACTTGAAAAAAAATTGGTGTGATTTTTTCGTACTTTTCAGATTTTCTTAGTTTTCACATAAGGTCAGGGGTCAGAGAAAAAGACAGATTTTTGACAAATTTCAAAATCTGTCAAATATTGTCCAAATTATTTTTTAATTCACGTCTAGACATGTGAAATGCATTAACTATGGCAAAAAAAGTGAAAAAAAATTGGTCTGATTTTTTTAGTACTTTTCAGATTTTTTTAGTTTTTCGCGGTCAGGATGAGAGACAGATTTTTGACAAATTTCAAAATATGTCAGATATTGTCCAAATTATTTTTTAATTCACGTCTAGACATGTGAAATGCATGAACTATGGCAAAAAAAGTGAAAAAAAATTGGTCTGATTTTTTTAGTACTTTTCATATTTTCTTAGTTTTTCGCGGTCAGGATGAGAGACAGATTTTTGACAAATTTCAAAATATGTCAGATATTGTCCAAATTATTTTTTAATTCACGTCTAGACATGTGAAATGCATGAACTATGGCAAAAAAAGTGAAAAAAAATTGGTGTGATTTTTTTAGTACTTTTCAGATTTTCTTAGTTTTTCGCGGTCAGGATGAGAGACAGATTTTTGACAAATTTCAAAATATGTCAGATATTGTCCAAATTATTTTTTAATTCACGTCTAGACATGTGAAATGCATGAACTATGGGAAAAAAACGTGAAAAAAAATTGGTGTGATTTTTTCGTACTTTTCAGATTTTCTTAGTTTTCACATAAGGTCCGGGGTCAGGAAAAAAGACAGATTTTTGACAAATTTCAAAATCTGTCAAATATTGTCCAAATTATTTTTTAATTCACGTCTAGACATGTGAAATGCATGAACTATGGGAAAAAAACGTGAAAAAAAATTGGTGTGATTTTTTCGTACTTTTCAGATTTTCTTAGTTTTCACATAAGGTCCGGGGTCAGGAAAAAAGACAGATTTTTGACAAATTTCAAAATCTGTCAAATATTGTCCAAATTATTTTTTAATTCACGTCTAGACATGTGAAATGCGTGAACTATGGCAAAAAAAGTGAAAAAAAATTGGTCTGATTTTTTTCATACTTTTCAGATTTTCTTAGTTTTTCGCGGTCAGGATGAGAGACAGATTTTTGACAAATTTCAAAATCTGTCAAATATTGTCCAAATTATTTTTTAATTCACGTCTAGACATGTGAAATGCATGAACTATGGCAAAAAAACGTGAAAAAAAATTGGTGTGATTTTTTCGTACTTTTCAGATTTTCTTAGTTTTCACATAAGGTCCGGGGTCAGGAAAAAAGACAGATTTTTGGCAAATTTCAAAATCTGTCAAATATTGTCCAAATTATTTTTTAATTCACGTCTAGACATGTGAAATGCATGAACTATGGCAAAGAAAGTGAAAAAAAATTGGTGTGATTTTTTCGTACTTTTCAGATTTTTTTAGTTTTCACATAAGGTCCGGGGTCAGGAAAAAAGACAGATTTTTGGCAAATTTCAAAATCTGTCAAATATTGTCCAAATTATTTTTTAATTCACGTCTAGACATGTGAAATGCATGAACTATGGCAAAAAAAGTGAAAAAAAAATTGGTCTGATTTTTTTCATACTTTTCAGATTTTCATAGTTTTTCGCGGTCAGGATAAGAGACAGATTTTTGACAAATTTCAAAATCTGTCAAATATTGTCCAAATTATTTTTTGATTCACGTCTAGACATGTGAAATGCATGAACTATGGCAAAAAAAGTGAAAAAAAATTGGTCTGATTTTTTTCGTACTTTTCAGGTTTTCTTAGTTTTCACATAAGGTCCGGGGTCAGGAAAAAAGACAGATTTTTGACAAATTTCAAAATCTGTCAAATATTGTCCAAATTATTTTTTAATTCACGTCTAGACATGTGAAATGCATGAACTATGGCAAAAAAACGTGAAAAAAAATTGGTGTGATTTTTTCGTACTTTTCAGATTTTCTTAGTTTTCACATAAGGTCCGGGGTCAGGAAAAAAGACAGATTTTTGACAAATTTCAAAATCTGTCAAATCTTGTCCAAATTATTTTTTAATTCACGTCTAGACATGTGAAATGCATGAACTATGGCAAAAAAAGTGAAAAAAAATTGGTCTGATTTTTTTCATACTTTTCAGATTTTCTTAGTTTTTCGCGGTCAGGATGAGAGACAGATTTTTGACAAATTTCAAAATCTGTCAAATATTGTCCAAATTATTTTTTAATTCACGTCTAGACATGTGAAATGCATGAACTATGGCAAAAAAAGTGAAAAAAAATTGGTCTGATTTTTTTCATACTTTTCAGATTTTCTTAGTTTTTCACGGTCAGGATGAGAGACAGATTTTTGACAAATTTCAAAATCTGTCAAATATTGTCCAAATTATTTTTTAATTCACGTCTAGACATGTGAAATGCATGAACTATGGCAAAAAAACGTGAAAAAAAATTGGTGTGATTTTTTCGTACTTTTCAGATTTTCTTAGTTTTCACATAAGGTCCGGGGTCAGGAAAAAAGACAGATTTTTGACAAATTTCAAAATCTGTCAAATATTGTCCAAATTATTTTTTAATTCACGTCTAGACATGTGAAATGCATGAACTATGCGAAAAAAAGTGAAAAAAAATTGGTGTGATTTTTTCGTACTTTTCAGATTTTCTTAGTTTTTCGCGGTCAGGATAAGAGACAGATTTTTGACAAATTTCAAAATCTGTCAAATATTGTCCAAATTATTTTTTGATTCACGTCTAGACATGTGAAATGCATGAACTATGGCAAAAAAAGTGAAAAAAAATTGGTCTGATTTTTTTCGTACTTTTCAGGTTTTCTTAGTTTTCACATAAGGTCCGGGGTCAGGAAAAAAGACAGATTTTTGACAAATTTCAAAATATGTCAGATATTGTCCAAATTATTTTTTAATTCACGTCTAGACATGTGAAATGCATGAACTATGGGGAAAAAAGTGAAAAAAAATTGGTCTGATTTTTTTCGTACTTTTCAGATTTTCTTAGTTTTCACATAAGGTCCGGGGTCAGGAAAAAAGACAGATTTTTGACAAATTCCAAAATATGTCAAATATTGTCCAAATTATTTTTTAATTCACGTCTAGACATGTGAAATACATGAACTATGGCAAAAAAAGTGAAAAAAAATTGGTCTGATTTTTTTCGTACTTTTCAGATTTTCTTAGTTTTCGCGGTCAGGATGAGAGACATATTTTTTAATAAATTTAAAAATCTGTTAGATATTGTCCAAATTATTTTTTATTTCACTTCTAGACATGTGAAATGAATGAACTATGGGAAAAAAAGTGAAAAAAAATTGGTCTGATTTTTTTCGTACTTTTCAGATTTTCTTAGTTTTCGCGGTCAGGATGAGAGACAGATTTTTTAATAAATTTAAAAATCTGTCAAATATTGTCCAAATTATTTTTTTATTTCACTTCTAGACATGTGAAATGAATGAACTATGGGAAAAAAAGTGAAAAAAAATTGGTCTGATTTTTTTCGTACTTTTCAGATTTTCTTAGTTTTCGCGGTCAGGATGAGAGACAGATTTTTTAATAAATTTAAAAATCTGTTAGATATTGTCCAAATTATTTTTTATTTCACTTCTAGACATGTGAAATGCATGAACTATGGGAAAAAAAGTGAAAAAAAATTGGTCTGATTTTTTTCGTACTTTTCAGATTTTCTTAGTTTTCACATAAGGTCCGGGGTCAGGAAAAAAGACAGATTTTTGGCAAATTTCAAAATCTGTCAAATATTGTCCAAATTATTTTTTAATTCACGTCTAGACATGTGAAATGCATGAACTATGGCAAAGAAAGTGAAAAAAAATTGGTGTGATTTTTTCGTACTTTTCAGATTTTTTTAGTTTTCACATAAGGTCCGGGGTCAGGAAAAAAGACAGATTTTTGGCAAATTTCAAAATCTGTCAAATATTGTCCAAATTATTTTTTAATTCACGTCTAGACATGTGAAATGCATGAACTATGGCAAAAAAAGTGAAAAAAAAATTGGTCTGATTTTTTTCATACTTTTCAGATTTTCATAGTTTTTCGCGGTCAGGATAAGAGACAGATTTTTGACAAATTTCAAAATCTGTCAAATATTGTCCAAATTATTTTTTGATTCACGTCTAGACATGTGAAATGCATGAACTATGGCAAAAAAAGTGAAAAAAAATTGGTCTGATTTTTTTCGTACTTTTCAGGTTTTCTTAGTTTTCACATAAGGTCCGGGGTCAGGAAAAAAGACAGATTTTTGACAAATTTCAAAATCTGTCAAATATTGTCCAAATTATTTTTTAATTCACGTCTAGACATGTGAAATGCATGAACTATGGCAAAAAAACGTGAAAAAAAATTGGTGTGATTTTTTCGTACTTTTCAGATTTTCTTAGTTTTCACATAAGGTCCGGGGTCAGGAAAAAAGACAGATTTTTGACAAATTTCAAAATCTGTCAAATCTTGTCCAAATTATTTTTTAATTCACGTCTAGACATGTGAAATGCATGAACTATGGCAAAAAAAGTGAAAAAAAATTGGTCTGATTTTTTTCATACTTTTCAGATTTTCTTAGTTTTTCGCGGTCAGGATGAGAGACAGATTTTTGACAAATTTCAAAATCTGTCAAATATTGTCCAAATTATTTTTTAATTCACGTCTAGACATGTGAAATGCATGAACTATGGCAAAAAAAGTGAAAAAAAATTGGTCTGATTTTTTTCATACTTTTCAGATTTTCTTAGTTTTTCACGGTCAGGATGAGAGACAGATTTTTGACAAATTTCAAAATCTGTCAAATATTGTCCAAATTATTTTTTAATTCACGTCTAGACATGTGAAATGCATGAACTATGGCAAAAAAAACGTGAAAAAAAATTGGTGTGATTTTTTCGTACTTTTCAGATTTTCTTAGTTTTCACATAAGGTCCGGGGTCAGGAAAAAAGACAGATTTTTGACAAATTTCAAAATCTGTCAAATATTGTCCAAATTATTTTTTAATTCACGTCTAGACATGTGAAATGCATGAACTATGCGAAAAAAAGTGAAAAAAAATTGGTGTGATTTTTTCGTACTTTTCAGATTTTCTTAGTTTTTCGCGGTCAGGATAAGAGACAGATTTTTGACAAATTTCAAAATCTGTCAAATATTGTCCAAATTATTTTTTGATTCACGTCTAGACATGTGAAATGCATGAACTATGGCAAAAAAAGTGAAAAAAAATTGGTCTGATTTTTTTCGTACTTTTCAGGTTTTCTTAGTTTTCACATAAGGTCCGGGGTCAGGAAAAAAGACAGATTTTTGACAAATTTCAAAATATGTCAGATATTGTCCAAATTATTTTTTAATTCACGTCTAGACATGTGAAATGCATGAACTATGGGGAAAAAAGTGAAAAAAAATTGGTCTGATTTTTTTCGTACTTTTCAGATTTTCTTAGTTTTCACATAAGGTCCGGGGTCAGGAAAAAAGACAGATTTTTGACAAATTCCAAAATATGTCAAATATTGTCCAAATTATTTTTTAATTCACGTCTAGACATGTGAAATACATGAACTATGGCAAAAAAAGTGAAAAAAAATTGGTCTGATTTTTTTCGTACTTTTCAGATTTTCTTAGTTTTCGCGGTCAGGATGAGAGACATATTTTTTAATAAATTTAAAAATCTGTTAGATATTGTCCAAATTATTTTTTATTTCACTTCTAGACATGTGAAATGAATGAACTATGGGAAAAAAAGTGAAAAAAAATTGGTCTGATTTTTTTCGTACTTTTCAGATTTTCTTAGTTTTCGCGGTCAGGATTAGAGACAGATTTTTTAATCAATTTAAAAATCTGTTAGATATTGTCCAAATTATTTTTTGTTTCACTTCTAGACATGTGAAATGCATGAACTATTGGAAAAAAAGTGAAAAAAAATTGGTCTGATTTTTTTTCGTACTTTTCAGATTTTCTTAGTTTTCACATAAGGTCCGGGGTCAGGAAAAAAGACAGATTTTTGACAAATTTAAAAATCTGTCAAATATTGTCCAAATTATTTTTTAATTCACGTCTAGACATGTGAAATACATGAACTATGGCAAAAAAAGTGAAAAAAAATTGGTCTGATTTTTTTCGTACTTTTCAGATTTTCTTAGTTTTCGCGGTCAGGATGAGAGACAGATTTTTTAATAAATTTAAAAATCTGTTAGATATTGTCCAAATTATGTTTTATTTCACTTCTAGACATGTGAAATGCATGAACTATGGGAAAAAAAGTGGAAAAAAATTGGTCTGATTTTTTTCGTACTTTTCAGATTTTCTTAATTTTCGCGGTCAGGATGAGAGACATATTTTTTAATAAATTTAAAAATCTGTCAAATATTGTCCAAATTATTTTTTATTTCACTTCTAGACATGTGAAATGAATGAACTATGGGAAAAAAAGTGAAAAAAAATTGGTCTGATTTTTTTCGTACTTTTCAGATTTTCTTAGTTTTCGCGGTCAGGATGAGAGACAGATTTTTTAATAAATTTAAAAATCTGTCAAATATTGTCCAAATTATTTTTTTATTTCACTTCTAGACATGTGAAATGAATGAACTATGGGAAAAAAAGTGAAAAAAAATTGGTCTGATTTTTTTCGTACTTTTCAGATTTTCTTAGTTTTCACATAAGGTCCGGGGTCAGGAAAAAAGACAGATTTTTGACAAATTAAAAATCTGTCAAATATTGTCCAAATTATTTTTTATTTCACTTCTAGACATGTGAAATGAATGAACTATGGGAAAAAAAGTGAAAAAAAATTGGTTTGATTTTTTTTCGTACTTTTCAGATTTTCTTAGTTTTCACATAAGGTCCGAGGTCAGGAAAAAAGACAGATTTTTGACAAATTTAAAAATCTGTCAAATATTGTCCAAATTATTTTTTAATTCACGTCTAGACATGTGAAATGCATGAACTATGGCAAAAAAAGTGAAAAAAAATTGGTCTGATTTTTTTCGTACTTTTCAGATTTTCTTAGTTTTCACATAAGGTCCGGGGTCAGGAAAAAAGACAGATTTTTGACAAATTCCAAAATATGTCAAATATTGTCCAAATTATTTTTTAATTCACGTCTAGACATGTGAAATGCATGAACTATGGCAAAAAAAGTGAAAAAAAATTGGTCTGATTTTTTTCGTACTTTTCAGATTTTCTTAGTTTTCGCGGTCAGGATGAGAGACAGATTTTTTAATACATTTAAAAATCTGTTAGATATTGTCCAAATTATTTTTTATTTCACTTCTAGACATGTGAAATGCATGAATTATGGGAAAAAAAAGTGAAAAAAAATTGGTCTGATTTTTTTCGTACTTTTCAGATTTTCTTAGTTTTCACATAAGGTCCGGGGTCAGGAAAAAAGACAGATTTTTGACAAATTTAAAAATCTGTCAAATATTGTCCAAATTATTTTTTATTTCACTTCTAGACATGTGAAATGAATGAACTATGGGAAAAAAAGTGAAAAAGAATTGGTCTGATTTTTTTCGTACTTTTCAGATTTTCTTAGTTTTCACATAAGGTCCGGGGTCAGGAAAAAAGACAGATTTTTGACAAATTTCAAAATATGTCAGATATTGTCCAAATTATTTTTTAATTCACGTCTAGACATGTGAAATGCATGAACTATGGCAAAAAAAGTGAAAAAAAATTGGTCTGATTTTTTTCGTACTTTTCAGATTTTCTTAGTTTTCGCGGTCAGGATGAGAGACAGATTTTTTAATCAATTTAAAAATCTGTTAGATATTGTCCAAATTATTTTTTATTTCACGTCTAGACATGTGAAATGCATGAACATGGCAAAAAAAGTGAAAAAAAATTGGTCTGATTTTTTTCGTACTTTTCAGATTTTCTTAGTTTTCACATAAGGTCCGGGGTCAGGAAAAAAGACAGATTTTTGACAAATTTCAAAATATGTCAGATATTGTCCAAATTATTTTTTAATTCACGTCTAGACATGTGAAATGCATGAACTATGGGGAAAAAAGTGAAAAAAAATTGGTCTGATTTTTTTCGTACTTTTCAGATTTTCTTAGTTTTCGCGGTCAGAATGAGAGACAGATTTTTTAATACATTTAAAAATCTTTTAGATATTGTCCAAATTATTTTTTATTTCACTTCTAGACATGTGACATGCATGAACTATGGGAAAAAAAGTGAAAAAAAATTGGTCTGATTTTTTTCGTACTTTTCAGATTTTCTTTGTTTTCACATATGGTCCGGGGTCAGGAAAAAAGACAGATTTTTGAAAAATTTAAAAATCTGTCAAATATTGTCCAAATTATTTTTTTATTTCACTTCTAGACAATGTGAAATGAATGAACTATGGGAAAAAAAGTGAAAAAAAATTGGTCTGATTTTTTTCGTACTTTTCAGATTTTCTTAATTTTCGCGGTCAGGATGAGAGACAGATTTTTTAATAAATTTAAAAATCTGTTAGATATTGTCCAAATTATTTTTTGTTTCACTTCTAGACATGTGAAATGCATGTACTATGGGAAAAAAAGTGAAAAAAAATTGGTTTGATTTTTTTTCGTACTTTTCAGATTTTCTTAGTTTTCACATAAGGTCCGAGGTCAGGAAAAAAGACAGATTTTTGACAAATTTAAAAATCTGTCAAATATTGTCCAAATTATTTTTTATTTCACTTCTAGACATGTGAAATGAATGAACTATGGGAAAAAAAGTGAAAAAGAATTGGTCTGATTTTTTTCGTACTTTTCAGATTTTCTTAGTTTTCACATAAGGTCCGGGGTCAGGAAAAAAGACAGATTTTTGACAAATTTCAAAATATGTCAGATATTGTCCAAATTATTTTTTAATTCACGTCTAGACATGTGAAATGCATGAACTATGGCAAAAAAAGTGAAAAAAAATTGGTCTGATTTTTTTCGTACTTTTCAGATTTTCTTAGTTTTCGCGGTCAGGATGAGAGACAGATTTTTTAATCAATTTAAAAATCTGTTAGATATTGTCCAAATTATTTTTTATTTCACGTCTAGACATGTGAAATGCATGAACATGGCAAAAAAAGTGAAAAAAAATTGGTCTGATTTTTTTCGTACTTTTCAGATTTTCTTAGTTTTCACATAAGGTCCGGGGTCAGGAAAAAAGACAGATTTTTGACAAATTTCAAAATATGTCAGATATTGTCCAAATTATTTTTTAATTCACGTCTAGACATGTGAAATGCATGAACTATGGGGAAAAAAGTGAAAAAAAATTGGTCTGATTTTTTTCATACTTTTCAGATTTTCTTAGTTTTTCGCGGTCAGGATGAGAGACAGATTTTTGACAAATTTCAAAATCTGTCAAATATTGTCCAAATTATTTTTTAATTCACGTCTAGACATGTGAAATGCATGAACTATGGGAAAAAAAGTGAAAACAAATTGGTCTGATTTTTTTCATACTTTTCAGATTTTCTTAGTTTTTCGCGGTCAGGATGAGAGACAGATTTTTGACAAATTTCAAAATCTGTCAAATATTGTCCAAATTATTTTTTAATTCACGTCTAGACATGTGAAATGCATGAACTATGGGAAAAAAAGTGAAAACAAATTGGTCTGATTTTTTTCATACTTTTCAGATTTTCTTAGTTTTTCGCGGTCAGGATGAGAGACAGATTTTTGACAAATTTCAAAATCTGTCAAATATTGTCAAAATTATTTTTTAATTCACGTCTAGACATGTGAAATGCATGAACTATGGCAAAAAAAGTGAAAAAAAATTGGTCTGATTTTTTTCCTACTTTTCAGATTTTCTTAGTTTTTCGCGGTCAGGATGAGCAACAGATTTTTTAACAAATTTAAAAATCTGTAAGATATTGTCCAAATTATTTTTTAATTCACGTCTAGACATGTGAAATGCATGAACTACGGGAAAAAAAGTGAAAACAAATTGGTCTGATTTTTTTCATACTTTTCAGATTTTCTTAGTTTTTCGCGGTCAGGATGAGAGACAGATTTTTTAACAAATTTAAAAATCTGTAAGATATTGTCCAAATTATTTTTTAATTCACGTCTAGACATGTGAAATGCATGAACTATGGGAAAAAAAGTGAAAACAAATTGGTCTGATTTTTTTCATACTTTTCAGATTTTCTTAGTTTTCACATAAGGTCCGGGGTCAGGAAAAAAGACAGATTTTTGACAAATTTCAAAATCTGTCAAATATTGTCCAAATTATTTTTTAATTCACGTCTAGACATGTGAAATGCATGAACTATGGCAAAAAAAGTGAAAAAAAATTGGTATGATTTTTTTCATACTTTTCAGATTTTCTTAGTTTTTCGCGGTCAGGATGAGCGACAGATTTTTTAACAAATTTAAAAATCTGTAAGATATTGTCCAAATTATTTTTTAATTCACGTCTAGACATGTGAAATGCATGAACTATGGGAAAAAAAGTGAAAACAAATTGGTCTGATTTTTTTCATACTTTTCAGATTTTCTTAGTTTTTCGCGGTCAGGATGAGAGACAGATTTTTGACAAATTTCAAAATCTGTCAAATATTGTCCAAATTATTTTTTAATTCACCTCTAGACATGTGAAATGCATGAACTATGGCAAAAAAAGTGAAAAAAAAATTGGTCTGATTTTTTTCGTACTTTTCAGATTTTCTTAGTTTTCACATAAGGTCCGGGGTCAGGAAAAAAGACAGATTTTTGACAAATTTCAAAATCTGTCAAATATTGTCCAAATTATTTTTTAATTCACGTCTAGACATGTGAAATGCATGAACTATGGGAAAAAAAGTGAAAACAAATTGGTCTGATTTTTTTCATACTTTTCAGATTTTCTTAGTTTTTCGCGGTCAGGATGAGAGACAGATTTTTGACAAATTTCAAAATCTGTCAAATATTGTCCAAATTATTTTTTAATTCACGTCTAGACATGTGAAATGCATGAACTATGGGAAAAAAAGTGAAAACAAATTGGTCTGATTTTTTTCATACTTTTCAGATTTTCTTAGTTTTTCGCGGTCAGGATGAGAGACAGATTTTTGACAAATTTCAAAATCTGTCAAATATTGTCCAAATTATTTTTTAATTCACGTCTAGACATGTGAAATGCATGAACTATGGCAAAAAAAGTGAAAAAAAATTGGTCTGATTTTTTTCATACTTTTCAGATTTTCTTAGTTTTTCGCGGTCAGGATGAGCAACAGATTTTTTAACAAATTTAAAAATCTGTAAGATATTGTCCAAATTATTTTTTAATTCACGTCTAGACATGTGAAATGCATGAACTATGGGAAAAAAAGTGAAAACAAATTGGTCTGATTTTTTTCATACTTTTCAGATTTTCTTAGTTTTCACATAAGGTCCGGGGTCAGGAAAAAAGACAGATTTTTGACAAATTTCAAAATCTGTCAAATATTGTCCAAATTATTTTTTAATTCACGTCTAGACATGTGAAATGCATGAACTATGGCAAAAAAAGTGAAAAAAAATTGGTATGATTTTTTTCATACTTTTCAGATTTTCTTAGTTTTTCGCGGTCAGGATGAGCGACAGATTTTTTAACAAATTTAAAAATCTGTAAGATATTGTCCAAATTATTTTTTAATTCACGTCTAGACATGTGAAATGCATGAACTATGGGAAAAAAAGTGAAAACAAATTGGTCTGATTTTTTTCATACTTTTCAGATTTTCTTAGTTTTTCGCGGTCAGGATGAGAGACAGATTTTTGACAAATTTCAAAATCTGTCAAATATTGTCCAAATTATTTTTTAATTCACGTCTAGACATGTGAAATGCATGAACTATGGCAAAAAAAGTAAAAAAAAATTGGTCTGATTTTTTTCCTACTTTTCAGATTTTCTTAGTTTTTCGCGGTCAGGATGAGCAACAGATTTTTTAACAAATTTAAAAATCTGTAAGATATTGTCCAAATTATTTTTTAATTCACGTCTAGACATGTGAAATGCATGAACTATGGGAAAAAAAGTGAAAACAAATTGGTCTGATTTTTTTCATACTTTTCAGATTTTCTTAGTTTTTCGCGGTCAGGATGAGAGACAGATTTTTGACAAATTTCAAAATCTGTCAAATATTGTCCAAATTATTTTTTAATTCACCTCTAGACATGTGAAATGCATGAACTATGGCAAAAAAAGTGAAAAAAAAATTGGTCTGATTTTTTTCGTACTTTTCAGATTTTCTTAGTTTTCACATAAGGTCCGGGGTCAGGAAAAAAGACAGATTTTTGACAAATTTCAAAATCTGTCAAATATTGTCCAAATTATTTTTTAATTCACGTCTAGACATGTGAAATGCATGAACTATGGGAAAAAAAGTGAAAACAAATTGGTCTGATTTTTTTCATACTTTTCAGATTTTCTTAGTTTTTCGCGGTCAGGATGAGAGACAGATTTTTGACAAATTTCAAAATCTGTCAAATATTGTCCAAATTATTTTTTAATTCACCTCTAGACATGTGAAATGCATGAACTATGGCAAAAAAAGTGAAAAAAAAATTGGTCTGATTTTTTTCGTACTTTTCAGATTTTCTTAGTTTTCACATAAGGTCCGGGGGTCAGGAAAAAAGACAGATTTTTGACAAATTTCAAAATCTGTCAAATATTGTCCAAATTATTTTTTAATTCACGTCTAGACATGTGAAATGCATGAACTATGGGAAAAAAAGTGAAAACAAATTGGTCTGATTTTTTTCATACTTTTCAGATTTTCTTAGTTTTTCGCGGTCAGGATGAGAGACAGATTTTTGACAAATTTCAAAATCTGTCAAATATTGTCCAAATTATTTTTTAATTCACGTCTAGACATGTGAAATGCATGAACTATGGGAAAAAAAGTGAAAACAAATTGGTCTGATTTTTTTCATACTTTTCAGATTTTCTTAGTTTTTCGCGGTCAGGATGAGAGACAGATTTTTGACAAATTTCAAAATCTGTAAGATATTGTCCAAATTATTTTTTAATTCACGTCTAGACATGTGAAATGCATGAACTATGGGAAAAAAAGTGAAAACAAATTGGTCTGATTTTTTTCATACTTTTCAGATTTTCTTAGTTTTTCGCGGTCAGGAAAAAAGACAGATTTTTGGCAAATTTCTAAATCTGTAAGATATTGTCCAAATTATTTTTTATTTCACTTCTAGACATGTGAAATGCATGAACTATGGGAAAAAAGTGAAAAAAAAATTGGTCTGATTTTTTTCGTACTTTTCAGATTTTCTTAGTTTTCACATAAGGTCCGGGGTCAGGAAAAAAGACAGATTTTTGGCAAATTTCAAAATCTGTCAAATATTGTCCAAATTATTTTTTAATTCACGTCTAGACATGTGAAATGCATGAACTATGGCAAAAAAAGTGAAAAAAAATTGGTATGATTTTTTTCATACTTTTCAGATTTTCTTAGTTTTTCGCGGTCAGGATGAGCAACAGATTTTTTAACAAATTTAAAAATCTGTAAGATATTGTCCAAATTATTTTTTAATTCACGTCTAGACATGTGAAATGCATGAACTATGGGAAAAAAAGTGAAAACAAATTGGTCTGATTTTTTTCATACTTTTCAGATTTTCTTAGTTTTTCGCGGTCAGGATGAGAGACAGATTTTTGACAAATTTCAAAATCTGTCAAATATTGTCCAAATTATTTTTTAATTCACGTCTAGACATGTGAAATGCATGAACTATGGGAAAAAAAGTGAAAACAAATTGGTCTGATTTTTTTCATACTTTTCAGATTTTCTTAGTTTTTCGCGGTCAGGATGAGAGACAGATTTTTGACAAATTTCAAAATCTGTCAAATATTGTCCAAATTATTTTTTAATTCACGTCTAGACATGTGAAATGCATGAACTATGGCAAAAAAAGTGAAAAAAAAATTGGTCTGATTTTTTTCGTACTTTTCAGATTTTCTTAGTTTTTCGCGGTCAGGATGAGAGACAGATTTTTTAACAAATTTAAAAATCTGTAAGATATTGTCCAAATTATTTTTTAATTCACGTCTAGACATGTGAAATGCATGAACTATGGGAAAAAAAGTGAAAACAAATTGGTCTGATTTTTTTCATACTTTTCAGATTTTCTTAGGTTTTCGCGGTCAGGATGAGAGACAGATTTTTGACAAATTTCAAAATCTGTCAAATATTGTCCAAATAATTTTTTAATTCACGTCTAGACATGTGAAATGCATGAACTATGGGAAAAAAAGTGAAAAAAAAATTGGTATGATTTTTTTCATACTTTTCAGATTTTCTTAGTTTTTCGCGGTCAGGATGAGCGACAGATTTTTTAACAAATTTAAAAATCTGTAAGATATTGTCCAAATTATTTTTTAATTCACGTCTAGACATGTGAAATGCATGAACTATGGGAAAAAAAGTGAAAACAAATTGGTCTGATTTTTTTCATACTTTTCAGATTTTCTTAGTTTTTCGCGGTCAGGAAAAAAGACAGATTTTTGGCAAATTTCTAAATCTGTAAGATATTGTCCAAATTATTTTTTATTTCACTTCTAGACATGTGAAATGCATGAACTATGGGAAAAAAGTGAAAAAAAAATTGGTCTGATTTTTTTCGTACTTTTCAGATTTTCTTAGTTTTCACATAAGGTCCGGGGTCAGGAAAAAAGACAGATTTTTGGCAAATTTCAAAATCTGTCAAATATTGTCCAAATTATTTTTTAATTCACGTCTAGACATGTGAAATGCATGAACTATGGGGAAAAAGTGAAAACAAATTGGTCTGATTTTTTTCATACTTTTCAGATTTTCTTAGTTTTTCGCGGTCAGGATGAGAGACAGATTTTTGACAAATTTCAAAATCTGTCAAATATTGTCCAAATTATTTTTTAATTCACGTCTAGACATGTGAAATGCATGAACTATGGGAAAAAAAGTGAAAACAAATTGGTCTGATTTTTTTCATACTTTTCAGATTTTCTTAGTTTTTCGCGGTCAGGATGAGAGACAGATTTTTGACAAATTTCAAAATCTGTCAAATATTGTCCAAATTATTTTTTAATTCACGTCTAGACATGTGAAATGCATGAACTATGGCAAAAAAAGTGAAAAAAAATTGGTATGATTTTTTTCATACTTTTCAGATTTTCTTAGTTTTTCGCGGTCAGGATGAGCAACAGATTTTTTAACAAATTTAAAAATCTGTAAGATATTGTCCAAATTATTTTTTAATTCACGTCTAGACATGTGAAATGCATGAACTATGGGAAAAAAAGTGAAAACAAATTGGTCTGATTTTTTTCATACTTTTCAGATTTTCTTAGTTTTTCGCGGTCAGGATGAGAGACAGATTTTTGACAAATTTCAAAATCTGTCAAATATTGTCCAAATTATTTTTTAATTCACGTCTAGACATGTGAAATGCATGAACTATGGCAAAAAAAGTGAAAAAAAATTGGTCTGATTTTTTTCCTACTTTTCAGATTTTCTTAGTTTTTCGCGGTCAGGATGAGCGACAGATTTTTTAACAAATTTAAAAATCTGTAAGATATTGTCCAAATTATTTTTTAATTCACGTCTAGACATGTGAAATGCATGAACTATGGGGAAAAAAGTGAAAACAAATTGGTCTGATTTTTTTCATACTTTTCAGATTTTCTTAGTTTTTCGCGGTCAGGATGAGAGACAGATTTTTGACAAATTTCAAAATCTGTCAAATATTGTCCAAATTATTTTTTAATTCACGTCTAGACATGTGAAATGCATGAACTATGGCAAAAAAAGTGAAAAAAAAATTGGTCTGATTTTTTTCGTACTTTTCAGATTTTCTTAGTTTTTCGCGGTCAGGATGAGCGACAGATTTTTTAACAAATTTAAAAATCTGTAAGATATTGTCCAAATTATTTTTTAATTCACGTCTAGACATGTGAAATGCATGAACAATGGGAAAAAAAGTGAAAACAAATTGGTCTGATTTTTTTCATACTTTTCAGATTTTCTTAGTTTTTCGCGGTCAGGATGAGAGACAGATTTTTGACAAATTTCAAAATCTGTCAAATATTGTCCAAATTATTTTTTAATTCACCTCTAGACATGTGAAATGCATGAACTATGGCAAAAAAAGTGAAAAAAAAATTGGTCTGATTTTTTTCGTACTTTTCAGATTTTCTTAGTTTTCACATAAGGTCCGGGGTCAGGAAAAAAGACAGATTTTTGACAAATTTCAAAATCTGTCAAATATTGTCCAAATTATTTTTTAATTCACGTCTAGACATGTGAAATGCATGAACTATGGGAAAAAAAGTGAAAACAAATTGGTCTGATTTTTTTCATACTTTTCAGATTTTCTTAGTTTTTCGCGGTCAGGATGAGAGACAGATTTTTGACAAATTTCAAAATCTGTCAAATATTGTCCAAATAATTTTTTAATTCACGTCTAGACATGTGAAATGCATGAACTATGGGAAAAAAAGTGAAAACAAATTGGTCTGATTTTTTTCATACTTTTCAGATTTTCTTAGTTTTTCGCGGTCAGGATGAGAGACAGATTTTTGACAAATTTCAAAATCTGTCAAATATTGTCCAAATTATTTTTTAATTCACGTCTAGACATGTGAAATGCATGAACTATGGCAAAAAAAGTGAAAAAAAAATTTGGTCTGATTTTTTTCGTACTTTTCAGATTTTCTTAGTTTTTCGCGGTCAGGATGAGCGACAGATTTTTTAACAAATTTAAAAATCTGTAAGATATTGTCCAAATTATTTTTTAATTCACGTCTAGACATGTGAAATGCATGAACTATGGGAAAAAAAGTGAAAACAAATTGGTCTGATTTTTTTCATACTTTTCAGATTTTCTTAGTTTTTCGCGGTCAGGATGAGAGACAGATTTTTGACAAATTTCAAAATCTGTCAAATATTGTCCAAATTATTTTTTAATTCACGTCTAGACATGTGAAATGCATGAACTATGGCAAAAAAACGTAAAAAAAAATTGGTCTGATTTTTTTCGTACTTTTCAGATTTTCTTAGTTTTCACATAAGGTCCGGGGTCAGGAAAAAAGACAGATTTTTGACAAATTTCAAAATCTGTCAAATATTGTCCAAATTATTTTTTAATTCACGTCTAGACATGTGAAATGCATGAACTATGGGAAAAAAAGTGAAAACAAATTGGTCTGATTTTTTTCATACTTTTCAGATTTTCTTAGTTTTTCGCGGTCAGGATGAGAGACAGATTTTTGACAAATTTCAAAATCTGTCAAATATTGTCCAAATTATTTTTTAATTCACGTCTAGACATGTGAAATGCATGAACTATGGCAAAAAAAGTGAAAAAAAATTGGTATGATTTTTTTCATACTTTTCAGATTTTCTTAGTTTTTCGCGGTCAGGATGAGCAACAGATTTTTTAACAAATTTAAAAATCTGTAAGATATTGTCCAAATTATTTTTTAATTCACGTCTAGACATGTGAAATGCATGAACTATGGGGAAAAAAGTGAAAACAAATTGGTCTGATTTTTTTCATACTTTTCAGATTTTCTTAGTTTTTCGCGGTCAGGATGAGAGACAGATTTTTGACAAATTTCAAAATCTGTCAAATATTGTCCAAATTATTTTTTAATTCACGTCTAGACATGTGAAATGCATGAACTATGGCAAAAAAAGTGAAAAAAAAATTGGTCTGATTTTTTTCGTACTTTTCAGATTTTCTTAGTTTTTCGCGGTCAGGATGAGCGACAGATTTTTTAACAAATTTAAAAATCTGTAAGATATTGTCCAAATTATTTTTTAATTCACGTCTAGACATGTGAAATGCATGAACAATGGGAAAAAAAGTGAAAACAAATTGGTCTGATTTTTTTCATACTTTTCAGATTTTCTTAGTTTTTCGCGGTCAGGATGAGAGACAGATTTTTGACAAATTTCAAAATCTGTCAAATATTGTCCAAATTATTTTTTAATTCACCTCTAGACATGTGAAATGCATGAACTATGGCAAAAAAAGTGAAAAAAAAATTGGTCTGATTTTTTTCGTACTTTTCAGATTTTCTTAGTTTTCACATAAGGTCCGGGGTCAGGAAAAAAGACAGATTTTTGACAAATTTCAAAATCTGTCAAATATTGTCCAAATTATTTTTTAATTCACGTCTAGACATGTGAAATGCATGAACTATGGGAAAAAAAGTGAAAACAAATTGGTCTGATTTTTTTCATACTTTTCAGATTTTCTTAGTTTTTCGCGGTCAGGATGAGAGACAGATTTTTGACAAATTTCAAAATCTGTCAAATATTGTCCAAATAATTTTTTAATTCACGTCTAGACATGTGAAATGCATGAACTATGGGAAAAAAAGTGAAAACAAATTGGTCTGATTTTTTTCATACTTTTCAGATTTTCTTAGTTTTTCGCGGTCAGGATGAGAGACAGATTTTTGACAAATTTCAAAATCTGTCAAATATTGTCCAAATTATTTTTTAATTCACGTCTAGACATGTGAAATGCATGAACTATGGCAAAAAAAGTGAAAAAAAAATTTGGTCTGATTTTTTTCGTACTTTTCAGATTTTCTTAGTTTTTCGCGGTCAGGATGAGCGACAGATTTTTTAACAAATTTAAAAATCTGTAAGATATTGTCCAAATTATTTTTTAATTCACGTCTAGACATGTGAAATGCATGAACTATGGGAAAAAAAGTGAAAACAAATTGGTCTGATTTTTTTCATACTTTTCAGATTTTCTTAGTTTTTCGCGGTCAGGATGAGAGACAGATTTTTGACAAATTTCAAAATCTGTCAAATATTGTCCAAATTATTTTTTAATTCACGTCTAGACATGTGAAATGCATGAACTATGGCAAAAAAACGTAAAAAAAAATTGGTCTGATTTTTTTCGTACTTTTCAGATTTTCTTAGTTTTCACATAAGGTCCGGGGTCAGGAAAAAAGACAGATTTTTGACAAATTTCAAAATCTGTCAAATATTGTCCAAATTATTTTTTAATTCACGTCTAGACATGTGAAATGCATGAACTATGGGAAAAAAAGTGAAAACAAATTGGTCTGATTTTTTTCATACTTTTCAGATTTTCTTAGTTTTTCGCGGTCAGGATGAGAGACAGATTTTTGACAAATTTCAAAATCTGTCAAATATTGTCCAAATTATTTTTTAATTCACGTCTAGACATGTGAAATGCATGAACTATGGCAAAAAAAGTGAAAAAAAATTGGTATGATTTTTTTCATACTTTTCAGATTTTCTTAGTTTTTCGCGGTCAGGATGAGCAACAGATTTTTTAACAAATTTAAAAATCTGTAAGATATTGTCCAAATTATTTTTTAATTCACGTCTAGACATGTGAAATGCATGAACTATGGGAAAAAAAGTGAAAACAAATTGGTCTGATTTTTTTCATACTTTTCAGATTTTCTTAGTTTTTCGCGGTCAGGATGAGAGACAGATTTTTGACAAATTTCAAAATCTGTCAAATATTGTCCAAATTATTTTTTAATTCACGTCTAGACATGTGAAATGCATGAACTATGGCAAAAAAAGTGAAAAAAAAATTGGTCTGATTTTTTTCGTACTTTTCAGATTTTCTTAGTTTTTCGCGGTCAGGATGAGAGACAGATTTTTTAACAAATTTAAAAATCTGTAAGATATTGTCCAAATTATTTTTTAATTCACGTCTAGACATGTGAAATGCATGAACTATGGGAAAAAAAGTGAAAACAAATTGGTCTGATTTTTTTCATACTTTTCAGATTTTCTTAGTTTTTCGCGGTCAGGATGAGAGACAGATTTTTGACAAATTTCAAAATCTGTCAAATATTGTCCAAATTATTTTTTAATTCACGTCTAGACATGTGAAATGCATGAACTATGGCAAAAAAACGTAAAAAAAAATTGGTCTGATTTTTTTCGTACTTTTCAGATTTTCTTAGTTTTCACATAAGGTCCGGGGTCAGGAAAAAAGACAGATTTTTGACAAATTTCAAAATCTGTCAAATATTGTCCAAATTATTTTTTAATTCACGTCTAGACATGTGAAATGCATGAACTATGGCAAAAAAAGTGAAAACAAATTGGTCTGATTTTTTTCATACTTTTCAGATTTTCTTAGTTTTTCGCGGTCAGGATGAGAGACAGATTTTTGACAAATTTCAAAATCTGTCAAATATTGTCCAAATTATTTTTTAATTCACGTCTAGACATGTGAAATGCATGAACTATGGCAAAAAAAGTGAAAAAAAATTGGTATGATTTTTTTCATACTTTTCAGATTTTCTTAGTTTTTCGCGGTCAGGATGAGCAACAGATTTTTTAACAAATTTAAAAATCTGTAAGATATTGTCCAAATTATTTTTTAATTCACGTCTAGACATGTGAAATGCATGAACTATGGGAAAAAAAGTGAAAACAAATTGGTCTGATTTTTTTCATACTTTTCAGATTTTCTTAGTTTTTCGCGGTCAGGATGAGAGACAGATTTTTGACAAATTTCAAAATCTGTCAAATATTGTCCAAATTATTTTTTAATTCACGTCTAGACATGTGAAATGCATGAACTATGGCAAAAAAAGTGAAAAAAAAATTTGGTCTGATTTTTTTCGTACTTTTCAGATTTTCTTAGTTTTTCGCGGTCAGGATGAGCGACAGATTTTTTAACAAATTTAAAAATCTGTAAGATATTGTCCAAATTATTTTTTAATTCACGTCTAGACATGTGAAATGCATGAACTATGGGAAAAAAAGTGAAAACAAATTGGTCTGATTTTTTTCATACTTTTCAGATTTTCTTAGTTTTTCGCGGTCAGGATGAGAGACAGATTTTTGACAAATTTCAAAATCTGTCAAATATTGTCCAAATTATTTTTTAATTCACGTCTAGACATGTGAAATGCATGAACTATGGCAAAAAAACGTAAAAAAAAATTGGTCTGATTTTTTTCGTACTTTTCAGATTTTCTTAGTTTTCACATAAGGTCCGGGGTCAGGAAAAAAGACAGATTTTTGACAAATTTCAAAATCTGTCAAATATTGTCCAAATTATTTTTTAATTCACGTCTAGACATGTGAAATGCATGAACTATGGCAAAAAAAGTGAAAAAAAAATTGGTCTGATTTTTTTCGTACTTTTCAGATTTTCTTAGTTTTTCGCGGTCAGGATGAGCGACAGATTTTTTAACAAATTTAAAAATCTGTAAGATATTGTCCAAATTATTTTTTAATTCACGTCTAGACATGTGAAATGCATGAACTATGGGAAAAAAAGTGAAAACAAATTGGTCTGATTTTTTTCATACTTTTCAGATTTTCTTAGTTTTTCGCGGTCAGGATGAGAGACAGATTTTTGACAGATTTCAAAATCTGTCAAATATTGTCCAAATTATTTTTTAATTCACGTCTAGACATGTGAAATGCATGAACTATGGCAAAAAAAGTGAAAAAAAATTGGTCTGATTTTTTTCCTACTTTTCAGATTTTCTTAGTTTTTCGCGGTCAGGATGAGCGACAGATTTTTTAACAAATTTAAAAATCTGTAAGATATTGTCCAAATTATTTTTTAATTCACGTCTAGACATGTGAAATGCATGAACTATGGGGAAAAAAGTGAAAACAAATTGGTCTGATTTTTTTCATACTTTTCAGATTTTCTTAGTTTTTCGCGGTCAGGATGAGAGACAGATTTTTGACAAATTTCAAAATCTGTCAAATATTGTCCAAATTATTTTTTAATTCACGTCTAGACATGTGAAATGCATGAACTATGGCAAAAAAAGTGAAAAAAAAATTGGTCTGATTTTTTTCGTACTTTTCAGATTTTCTTAGTTTTTCGCGGTCAGGATGAGCGACAGATTTTTTAACAAATTTAAAAATCTGTAAGATATTGTCCAAATTATTTTTTAATTCACGTCTAGACATGTGAAATGCATGAACTATGGGAAAAAAAGTGAAAACAAATTGGTCTGATTTTTTTCATACTTTTCAGATTTTCTTAGTTTTTCGCGGTCAGGATGAGAGACAGATTTTTGACAAATTTCAAAATCTGTCAAATATTGTCCAAATTATTTTTTAATTCACGTCTAGACATGTGAAATGCATGAACTATGGCAAAAAAACGTAAAAAAAAATTGGTCTGATTTTTTTCGTACTTTTCAGATTTTCTTAGTTTTCACATAAGGTCCGGGGTCAGGAAAAAAGACAGATTTTTGACAAATTTCAAAATCTGTCAAATATTGTCCAAATTATTTTTTAATTCACGTCTAGACATGTGAAATGCATGAACTATGGCAAAAAAAGTGAAAAAAAAATTGGTCTGATTTTTTTCGTACTTTTCAGATTTTCTTAGTTTTTCGCGGTCAGGATGAGCGACAGATTTTTTAACAAATTTAAAAATCTGTAAGATATTGTCCAAATTATTTTTTAATTCACGTCTAGACATGTGAAATGCATGAACTATGGGAAAAAAAGTGAAAACAAATTGGTCTGATTTTTTTCATACTTTTCAGATTTTCTTAGTTTTTCGCGGTCAGGATGAGAGACAGATTTTTGACAAATTTCAAAATCTGTCAAATATTGTCCAAATTATTTTTTAATTCACGTCTAGACATGTGAAATGCATGAACTATGGCAAAAAAAGTGAAAAAAAATTGGTCTGATTTTTTTCCTACTTTTCAGATTTTCTTAGTTTTTCGCGGTCAGGATGAGCGACAGATTTTTTAACAAATTTAAAAATCTGTAAGATATTGTCCAAATTATTTTTTAATTCACGTCTAGACATGTGAAATGCATGAACTATGGGGAAAAAAGTGAAAACAAATTGGTCTGATTTTTTTCATACTTTTCAGATTTTCTTAGTTTTTCGCGGTCAGGATGAGAGACAGATTTTTGACAAATTTCAAAATCTGTCAAATATTGTCCAAATTATTTTTTAATTCACGTCTAGACATGTGAAATGCATGAACTATGGCAAAAAAAGTGAAAAAAAAATTGGTCTGATTTTTTTCGTACTTTTCAGATTTTCTTAGTTTTTCGCGGTCAGGATGAGCGACAGATTTTTTAACAAATTTAAAAATCTGTAAGATATTGTCCAAATTATTTTTTAATTCACGTCTAGACATGTGAAATGCATGAACAATGGGAAAAAAAGTGAAAACAAATTGGTCTGATTTTTTTCATACTTTTCAGATTTTCTTAGTTTTTCGCGGTCAGGATGAGAGACAGATTTTTGACAAATTTCAAAATCTGTCAAATATTGTCCAAATTATTTTTTAATTCACCTCTAGACATGTGAAATGCATGAACTATGGCAAAAAAAGTGAAAAAAAAATTGGTCTGATTTTTTTCGTACTTTTCAGATTTTCTTAGTTTTCACATAAGGTCCGGGGTCAGGAAAAAAGACAGATTTTTGACAAATTTCAAAATCTGTCAAATATTGTCCAAATTATTTTTTAATTCACGTCTAGACATGTGAAATGCATGAACTATGGGAAAAAAAGTGAAAACAAATTGGTCTGATTTTTTTCATACTTTTCAGATTTTCTTAGTTTTTCGCGGTCAGGATGAGAGACAGATTTTTGACAAATTTCAAAATCTGTCAAATATTGTCCAAATAATTTTTTAATTCACGTCTAGACATGTGAAATGCATGAACTATGGGAAAAAAAGTGAAAACAAATTGGTCTGATTTTTTTCATACTTTTCAGATTTTCTTAGTTTTTCGCGGTCAGGATGAGAGACAGATTTTTGACAAATTTCAAAATCTGTCAAATATTGTCCAAATTATTTTTTAATTCACGTCTAGACATGTGAAATGCATGAACTATGGCAAAAAAAGTGAAAAAAAAATTTGGTCTGATTTTTTTCGTACTTTTCAGATTTTCTTAGTTTTTCGCGGTCAGGATGAGCGACAGATTTTTTAACAAATTTAAAAATCTGTAAGATATTGTCCAAATTATTTTTTAATTCACGTCTAGACATGTGAAATGCATGAACTATGGGAAAAAAAGTGAAAACAAATTGGTCTGATTTTTTTCATACTTTTCAGATTTTCTTAGTTTTTCGCGGTCAGGATGAGAGACAGATTTTTGACAAATTTCAAAATCTGTCAAATATTGTCCAAATTATTTTTTAATTCACGTCTAGACATGTGAAATGCATGAACTATGGCAAAAAAACGTAAAAAAAAATTGGTCTGATTTTTTTCGTACTTTTCAGATTTTCTTAGTTTTCACATAAGGTCCGGGGTCAGGAAAAAAGACAGATTTTTGACAAATTTCAAAATCTGTCAAATATTGTCAAATTATTTTTTAATTCACGTCTAGACATGTGAAATGCATGAACTATGGGAAAAAAATGTGAAAAAAAATTGGTGTGATTTTTTGTTACTTTTCAGATTTTCTTAGTTTTCACATAAGGTCCGGGGTCAGGAAAAAAGACAGATTTTTGACAAATTTCAAAATCTGTCAAATATTGTCCAAATTATTTTTTAATTCACGTCTAGACATGTGAAATGCATGAACTATGGGAAAAAAAGTGAAAAAAAATTGGTATGATTTTTTTCATACTTTTCAGATTTTCTTAGTTTTTCGCGGTCAAGATGAGCAACAGATTTTTTAACAAATTTAAAAATCTGTAAGATATTGTCCAAATTATTTTTTAATTCACGTCTAGACATGTGAAATGCATGAACTATGGGAAAAAAAGTGAAAACAAATTGGTCTGATTTTTTTCATACTTTTCAGATTTTCTTAGTTTTTCGCGGTCAGGATGAGAGACAGATTTTTGACAAATTTCAAAATCTGTCAAATATTGTCCAAATTATTTTTTAATTCACGTCTAGACATGTGAAATGCATGAACTATGGGAAAAAAAGTGAAAAAAAATTGGTGTGATTTTTTCGTACTTTTCAGATTTTCTTAGTTTTCACATAAGGTCCGGGGTCAGGAAAAAAGACAGATTTTTGACAAATTTCAAAATCTGTCAAATATTGTCCAAATTATTTTTTAATTCACGTCTAGACTTGTGAAATGCATGAACTTTGGGAAAAAAAGTGAAAACAAATTGGTCTGATTTTTTTCATACTTTTCAGATTTTCTAAGTTTTTCGCGGTCAGGATGAGAGACAGATTTTTGACAAATTTCAAAATCTGTAAGATATTGTCAAAATTATTTTTTATTTCACTTCTAGACATGATAAATGCATGAACTATGGGAAAAAAAGTGAAAAAAAATTGGTCTGATTTTTTTCATACTTTTCAGATTTTCTTAGTTTTTCGCGGTCAGGATGAGAGACAGATTTTTGACAAATTTCAAAATCTGTCAAATATTGTCCAAATTATTTTTTAATTCACGTCTAGACATGTGAAATGCATGAACTATGGCAAAAAAAGTGAAAAAAAAATTGGTATGATTTTTTTCATACTTTTCAGATTTTCTTAGTTTTTCGCGGTCAGGATGAGCGACAGATTTTTTAACAAATTTAAAAATCTGTAAGATATTGTCCAAATTATTTTTTAATTCACGTCTAGACATGTGAAATGCATGAACTATGGGAAAAAAAGTGAAAAAAAATTGGTGTGATTTTTTTCGTACTTTTCAGATTTTCTTAGTTTTCACATAAGGTCCGGGGTCGGGAAAAAAGACAGATTTTTGGCAAATTTCAAAATCTGTCAAATATTGTCCAAATTATTTTTTAATTCACGTCTAGACATGTGAAATGCATGAACTATGGCAAAAAAAGTGAAAAAAAAATTGGTCTGATTTTTTTCGTACTTTTCAGATTTTCTTAGTTTTTCGCGGTCAGGATGAGCGACAGATTTTTTAACAAATTTAAAAATCTGTAAGATATTGTCCAAATTATTTTTTAATTCACGTCTAGACATGTGAAATGCATGAACTATGGGAAAAAAAGTGAAAACAAATTGGTCTGATTTTTTTCATACTTTTCAGATTTTCTTAGTTTTTCGCGGTCAGGATGAGAGACAGATTTTTGACAAATTTCAAAATCTGTCAAATATTGTCCAAATTATTTTTTAATTCACGTCTAGACATGTGAAATGCATGAACTATGGCAAAAAAAGTGAAAAAAAATTGGTCTGATTTTTTTCCTACTTTTCAGATTTTCTTAGTTTTTCGCGGTCAGGATGAGCGACAGATTTTTTAACAAATTTAAAAATCTGTAAGATATTGTCCAAATTATTTTTTAATTCACGTCTAGACATGTGAAATACATGAACTATGGGGAAAAAAGTGAAAACAAATTGGTCTGATTTTTTTCATACTTTTCAGATTTTCTTAGTTTTTCGCGGTCAGGATGAGAGACAGATTTTTGACAAATTTCAAAATCTGTCAAATATTGTCCAAATTATTTTTTAATTCACGTCTAGACGTGTGAAATGCATGAACTATGGCAAAAAAAGTGAAAAAAAAATTGGTCTGATTTTTTTCGTACTTTTCAGATTTTCTTAGTTTTTCGCGGTCAGGATGAGCGACAGATTTTTTAACAAATTTAAAAATCTGTAAGATATTGTCCAAATTATTTTTTAATTCACGTCTAGACATGTGAAATGCATGAACTATGGGAAAAAAAGTGAAAACAAATTGGTCTGATTTTTTTCATACTTTTCAGATTTTCTTAGTTTTTCGCGGTCAGGATGAGAGACAGATTTTTGACAAATTTCAAAATCTGTCAAATATTGTCCAAATTATTTTTTAATTCACCTCTAGACATGTGAAATGCATGAACTATGGCAAAAAAAGTGAAAAAAAAATTGGTCTGATTTTTTTCGTACTTTTCAGATTTTCTTAGTTTTCACATAAGGTCCGGGGTCAGGAAAAAAGACAGATTTTTGACAAATTTCAAAATCTGTCAAATATTGTCCAAATTATTTTTTAATTCACGTCTAGACATGTGAAATGCATGAACTATGGGAAAAAAAGTGAAAACAAATTGGTCTGATTTTTTTCATACTTTTCAGATTTTCTTAGTTTTTCGCGGTCAGGATGAGAGACAGATTTTTGACAAATTTCAAAATCTGTCAAATATTGTCCAAATTATTTTTTAATTCACGTCTAGACATGTGAAATGCATGAACTATGGCAAAAAAAGTGAAAAAAAAATTGGTATGATTTTTTTCATACTTTTCAGATTTTCTTAGTTTTTCGCGGTCAGGATGAGCGACAGATTTTTTTACAAATTTAAAAATCTGTAAGATATTGTCCAAATTATTTTTTAATTCACGTCTAGACATGTGAAATGCATGAACTATGGGAAAAAAAGTGAAAACAAATTGGTCTGATTTTTTTCATACTTTTCAGATTTTCTTAGTTTTTCGCGGTCAGGATGAGAGACAGATTTTTGACAAATTTCAAAATCTGTCAAATATTGTCCAAATTATTTTTTAATTCACGTCTAGACATGTGAAATGCATGAACTATGGGAAAAAAAGTGAAAACAAATTGGTCTGATTTTTTTCATACTTTTCAGATTTTCTTAGTTTTTCGCGGTCAGGATGAGAGACAGATTTTTGACAAAT
Source organism: Alosa sapidissima (assembly GCF_018492685.1). Classification (NCBI taxonomy): domain Eukaryota; kingdom Metazoa; phylum Chordata; class Actinopteri; order Clupeiformes; family Clupeidae; genus Alosa; species Alosa sapidissima. The sequence continues at coordinate 34,965,007 of NC_055972.1, forward strand.
TTCAAAATCTGTCAAATATTGTCCAAATTATTTTTTAATTCACGTCTAGACATGTGAAATGCATGAACTATGGCAAAAAAAGTGAAAAAAAATTGGTATGATTTTTTTCATACTTTTCAGATTTTCTTAGTTTTTCGCGGTCAGGATGAGCAACAGATTTTTTAACAAATTTAAAAATCTGTAAGATATTGTCCAAATTATTTTTTAATTCACGTCTAGACATGTGAAATGCATGAACTATGGGAAAAAAAGTGAAAACAAATTGGTCTGATTTTTTTCATACTTTTCAGATTTTCTTAGTTTTTCGCGGTCAGGATGAGAGACAGATTTTTGACAAATTTCAAAATCTGTCAAATATTGTCCAAATTATTTTTTAATTCACGTCTAGACATGTGAAATGCATGAACTATGGGAAAAAAAGTGAAAACAAATTGGTCTGATTTTTTTCATACTTTTCAGATTTTCTTAGTTTTTCGCGGTCAGGATGAGAGACAGATTTTTGACAAATTTCAAAATCTGTCAAATATTGTCCAAATTATTTTTTAATTCACGTCTAGACATGTGAAATGCATGAACTATGGCAAAAAAAGTGAAAAAAAATTGGTATGATTTTTTTCATACTTTTCAGATTTTCTTAGTTTTTCGCGGTCAGGATGAGCAACAGATTTTTTAACAAATTTAAAAATCTGTAAGATATTGTCCAAATTATTTTTTAATTCACGTCTAGACATGTGAAATGCATGAACTATGGGAAAAAAAGTGAAAACAAATTGGTCTGATTTTTTTCATACTTTTCAGATTTTCTTAGTTTTTCGCGGTCAGGATGAGAGACAGATTTTTGACAAATTTCAAAATCTGTCAAATATTGTCCAAATTATTTTTTAATTCACGTCTAGACATGTGAAATGCATGAACTATGGCAAAAAAAGTGAAAAAAAAATTGGTCTGATTTTTTTCGTACTTTTCAGATTTTCTTAGTTTTTCGCGGTCAGGATGAGAGACAGATTTTTTAACAAATTTAAAAATCTGTAAGATATTGTCCAAATTATTTTTTAATTCACGTCTAGACATGTGAAATGCATGAACTATGGGAAAAAAAGTGAAAACAAATTGGTCTGATTTTTTTCATACTTTTCAGATTTTCTTAGTTTTTCGCGGTCAGGATGAGAGACAGATTTTTGACAAATTTCAAAATCTGTCAAATATTGTCCAAATTATTTTTTAATTCACGTCTAGACATGTGAAATGCATGAACTATGGCAAAAAAAGTGAAAAAAAATTGGTATGATTTTTTTCATACTTTTCAGATTTTCTTAGTTTTTCGCGGTCAGGATGAGCAACAGATTTTTTAACAAATTTAAAAATCTGTAAGATATTGTCCAAATTATTTTTTAATTCACGTCTAGACATGTGAAATGCATGAACTATGGGAAAAAAAGTGAAAACAAATTGGTCTGATTTTTTTCATACTTTTCAGATTTTCTTAGTTTTTCGCGGTCAGGATGAGAGACAGATTTTTGACAAATTTCAAAATCTGTCAAATATTGTCCAAATTATTTTTTAATTCACGTCTAGACATGTGAAATGCATGAACTATGGCAAAAAAAGTGAAAAAAAAATTGGTCTGATTTTATTTCGTACTTTTCAGATTTTCTTAGTTTTTCGCGGTCAGGATGAGAGACAGATTTTTTAACAAATTTAAAAATCTGTAAGATATTGTCCAAATTATTTTTTAATTCACGTCTAGACATGTGAAATGCATGAACTATGGGAAAAAAAGTGAAAACAAATTGGTCTGATTTTTTTCATACTTTTCAGATTTTCTTAGTTTTTCGCGGTCAGGATGAGAGACAGATTTTTGACAAATTTCAAAATCTGTCAAATATTGTCCAAATAATTTTTTAATTCACGTCTAGACATGTGAAATGCATGAACTATGGGAAAAAAAGTGAAAACAAATTGGTCTGATTTTTTTCATACTTTTCAGATTTTCTTAGTTTTTCGCGGTCAGGATGAGAGACAGATTTTTGACAAATTTCAAAATCTGTAAGATAATGTCAAAATTATTTTTTATTTCACTTCTAGACATGATAAATGCATGAACTATGGGAAAAAAAGTGAAAAAAAATTGGTATGATTTTTTTCATACTTTTCAGATTTTCTTAGTTTTTCGCGATCAGGATGAGCAACAGATTTTTTAACAAATTTAAAAATCTGTAAGATATTGTCCAAATTATTTTTTAATTCACGTCTAGACATGTGAAATGCATGAACTATGGGAAAAAAAGTGAAAACAAATTGGTCTGATTTTTTTCATACTTTTCAGATTTTCTTAGTTTTTCGCGGTCAGGATGAGAGACAGATTTTTGAAAAATTTCAAAATCTGTCAAATATTGTCCAAATTATTTTTTAATTCACGTCTAGACATGTGAAATGCATGAACTATGGCAAAAAAAGTGAAAAAAAATTGGTCTGATTTTTTTCGTACTTTTCAGATTTTCTTTGTTTTCACATAAGGTCCGGGGTCAGGAAAAAAGACAGATTTTTGGCAAATTTCAAAATCTGTCAAATATTGTCCAAATTATTTTTTAATTCACTTCTAGACATGATAAATGCATGAACTATGGGAAAAAAAGTGAAAAAAAATTGGTATGATTTTTTTCATACTTTTCAGATTTTCTTAGTTTTTCGCGATCAGGATGAGCAACAGATTTTTTAACAAATTTAAAAATCTGTAAGATATTGTCCAAATTATTTTTTAATTCACGTCTAGACATGTGAAATGCATGAACTATGGCAAAAAAACGTAAAAAAAAATTGGTGTGATGTTTTCGTACTTTTCAGATTTTCTTAGTTTTCACATAAGGTCCGGGGTCAGGAAAAAAGACAGATTTTTGGCAAATTTCAAAATCTGTCAAATATTGTCCAAATTATTTTTTAATTCACGTCTAGACATGTGAAATGCATGAACTATGGCAAAAAAAGTGAAAAAAAATTGGTATGATTTTTTTCATACTTTTCAGATTTTCTTAGTTTTTCGCGGTCAGGATGAGAGACAGATTTTTGACAAATTTCAAAATCTGTCAAATGTTGTCCAAATTATTTTTTAATTCACGTCTAGACATGTGAAATGCATGAACTATGGGAAAAAAAGTGAAAAAAAAATTGGTCTAATTTTTTTCGTACTTTTCAGATTTTCTTAGTTTTTCGCGGTCAGGATGAGAGACAGATTTTTGACAAATTTCAAAATCTGTAAGATATTGTCAAAATTATTTTTTATTTCACTTCTAGACATGATAAATGCATGAACTATGGGAAAAAAAGTGAAAAAAAATTGGTATGATTTTTTTCATACTTTTCAGATTTTCTTAGTTTTTCGCGGTCAGGATGAGCAACAGATTTTTTAACAAATTTAAAAATCTGTAAGATATTGTCCAAATTATTTTTTAATTCACGTCTAGACATGTGAAATGCATGAACTATGGGAAAAAAAGTGAAAACAAATTGGTCTGATTTTTTTCATACTTTTCAGATTTTCTTAGTTTTTCGCGGTCAGGATGAGAGACAGATTTTTGACAAATTTCAAAATCTGTCAAATATTGTCCAAATTATTTTTTAATTCACGTCTAGACATGTGAAATGCATGAACTATGGGAAAAAAAGTGAAAACAAATTGGTCTGATTTTTTTCATACTTTTCAGATTTTCTTAGTTTTTCGCGGTCAGGATGAGAGACAGATTTTTGACAAATTTCAAAATCTGTCAAATATTGTCCAAATTATTTTTTAATTCACGTCTAGACATGTGAAATGCATGAACTATGGCAAAAAAAGTGAAAAAAAATTGGTCTGATTTTTTTCGTACTTTTCAGATTTTCTTTGTTTTCACATAAGGTCCGGGGTCAGGAAAAAAGACAGATTTTTGGCAAATTTCAAAATCTGTCAAATATTGTCCAAATTATTTTTTAATTCACTTCTAGACATGATAAATGCATGAACTATGGGAAAAAAGTGAAAAAAAATTGGTATGATTTTTTTCATACTTTTCAGATTTTCTTAGTTTTTCGCGGTCAGGATGAGAGACAGATTTTTGACAAATTTCAAAATCTGTCAAATATTGTCCAAATTATTTTTTAATTCACGTCTAGACATGTGAAATGCATGAACTATGGGAAAAAAAGTGAAAAAAAATTGGTGTGATTTTTTTCGTACTTTTCAGATTTTCTTAGTTTTCACATAAGGTCCGGGGTCAGGAAAAAAGACAGATTTTTGACAAATTTCAAAATCTGTCAAATATTGTCCAAATTATTTTTTAATTCACGTCTAGACTTGTGAAATGCATGAACTTTGGGAAAAAAATTGAAAACAAATTGGTCTGATTTTTTTCATACTTTTCAGATTTTCTAAGTTTTTCGCGGTCAGGATGAGAGACAGATTTTTGACAAATTTCAAAATCTGTAAGATATTGTCAAAATTATTTTTTATTTCACTTCTAGACATGATAAATGCATGAACTATGGGGAAAAAAGTGAAAAAAAATTGGTCTGATTTTTTTCGTACTTTTCAGATTTTCTTAGTTTTCACATAAGGTCCGGGGTCAGGAAAAAAGACAGATTTTTGGCAAATTTCAAAATCTGTCAAATATTGTCCAAATTATTTTTTAATTCACGTCTAGACATGTGAAATGCATGAACTATGGCAAAAAAAGTGAAAAAAAATTGGTATGATTTTTTTCATACTTTTCAGATTTTCTTAGTTTTTCGCGGTCAGGATGAGAGACAGATTTTTGACAAATTTCAAAATCTGTCAAATGTTGTCCAAATTATTTTTTAATTCACGTCTAGACATGTGAAATGCATGAACTATGGGAAAAAAAGTGAAAAAAAAATTGGTCTAATTTTTTTCGTACTTTTCAGATTTTCTTAGTTTTTCGCGGTCAGGATGAGAGACAGATTTTTGACAAATTTCAAAATCTGTAAGATATTGTCAATATTATTTTTTATTTCACTTCTAGACATGATAAATGCATGAACTATGGGAAAAAAAGTGAAAAAAAATTGGTATGATTTTTTTCATACTTTTCAGATTTTCTTAGTTTTTCGCGGTCAGGATGAGCAACAGATTTTTTAACAAATTTAAAAATCTGTAAGATATTGTCCAAATTATTTTTTAATTCACGTCTAGACATGTGAAATGCATGAACTATGGGAAAAAAAGTGAAAACAAATTGGTCTGATTTTTTTCATACTTTTCAGATTTTCTTAGTTTTTCGCGGTCAGGATGAGAGACAGATTTTTGACAAATTTCAAAATCTGTCAAATATTGTCCAAATTATTTTTTAATTCACGTCTAGACATGTGAAATGCATGAACTATGGGAAAAAAAGTGAAAACAAATTGGTCTGATTTTTTTCATACTTTTCAGATTTTCTTAGTTTTTCGCGGTCAGGATGAGAGACAGATTTTTGACAAATTTCAAAATCTGTCAAATATTGTCCAAATTATTTTTTAATTCACGTCTAGACATGTGAAATGCATGAACTATGGGAAAAAAAGTGAAAAAAAAATTGGTCTAATTTTTTTCGTACTTTTCAGATTTTCTTAGTTTTTCGCGGTCAGGATGAGAGACAGATTTTTGACAAATTTCAAAATCTGTCAAATATTGTCCAAATTATTTTTTAATTCACGTCTAGACATGTGAAATGCATGAACTATGGGAAAAAAAGTGAAAAAAAATTGGTATGATTTTTTTCATACTTTTCAGATTTTCTTAGTTTTTCGCGGTCAGGATGAGCGACAGATTTTTTAACAAATTTAAAAATCTGTAAGATATTGTCCAAATTATTTTTTAATTCACGTCTAGACATGTGAAATGCATGAACTATGGGAAAAAAAGTGAAAACAAATTGGTCTGATTTTTTTCATACTTTTCAGATTTTCTTAGTTTTTCGCGGTCAGGATGAGAGACAGATTTTTGAAAAATTTCAAAATCTGTCAAATATTGTCCAAATTATTTTTTAATTCACGTCTAGACATGTGAAATGCATGAACTATGGCAAAAAAAGTGAAAAAAAATTGGTCTGATTTTTTTCGTACTTTTCAGATTTTCTTTGTTTTCACATAAGGTCCGGGGTCAGGAAAAAAGACAGATTTTTGGCAAATTTCAAAATCTGTCAAATATTGTCCAAATTATTTTTTAATTCACTTCTAGACATGATAAATGCATGAACTATGGGAAAAAAAGTGAAAAAAAATTGGTATGATTTTTTTCATACTTTTCAGATTTTCTTAGTTTTTCGCGATCAGGATGAGCAACAGATTTTTTAACAAATTTAAAAATCTGTAAGATATTGTCCAAATTATTTTTTAATTCACGTCTAGACATGTGAAATGCATGAACTATGGCAAAAAAACGTAAAAAAAAATTGGTGTGATGTTTTCGTACTTTTCAGATTTTCTTAGTTTTCACATAAGGTCCGGGGTCAGGAAAAAAGACAGATTTTTGGCAAATTTCAAAATCTGTCAAATATTGTCCAAATTATTTTTTAATTCACGTCTAGACATGTGAAATGCATGAACTATGGCAAAAAAAGTGAAAAAAAATTGGTATGATTTTTTTCATACTTTTCAGATTTTCTTAGTTTTTCGCGGTCAGGATGAGAGACAGATTTTTGACAAATTTCAAAATCTGTCAAATGTTGTCCAAATTATTTTTTAATTCACGTCTAGACATGTGAAATGCATGAACTATGGGGAAAAAAAGTGAAAAAAAAATTGGTCTAATTTTTTTCGTACTTTTCAGATTTTCTTAGTTTTTCGCGGTCAGGATGAGAGACAGATTTTTGACAAATTTCAAAATCTGTAAGATATTGTCAAAATTATTTTTTATTTCACTTCTAGACATGATAAATGCATGAACTATGGGAAAAAAAGTGAAAAAAAATTGGTATGATTTTTTTCATACTTTTCAGATTTTCTTAGTTTTTCGCGGTCAGGATGAGCAACAGATTTTTTAACAAATTTAAAAATCTGTAAGATATTGTCCAAATTATTTTTTAATTCACGTCTAGACATGTGAAATGCATGAACTATGGGAAAAAAAGTGAAAACAAATTGGTCTGATTTTTTTCATACTTTTCAGATTTTCTTAGTTTTTCGCGGTCAGGATGAGAGACAGATTTTTGACAAATTTCAAAATCTGTCAAATATTGTCCAAATTATTTTTTAATTCACGTCTAGACATGTGAAATGCATGAACTATGGGAAAAAAAGTGAAAACAAATTGGTCTGATTTTTTTCATACTTTTCAGATTTTCTTAGTTTTTCGCGGTCAGGATGAGAGACAGATTTTTGACAAATTTCAAAATCTGTCAAATATTGTCCAAATTATTTTTTAATTCACGTCTAGACATGTGAAATGCATGAACTATGAGAAAAAAAGTGAAAACAAATTGGTCTGATTTTTTTCATACTTTTCAGATTTTCTTAGTTTTTCGCGGTCAGGATGAGAGACAGATTTTTGACAAATTTCAAAATCTGTCAAATATTGTCCAAATTATTTTTTAATTCACGTCTAGACATGTGAAATGCATGAACTATGGCAAAAAAAGTGAAAAAAAAATTTGGTCTGATTTTTTTCGTACTTTTCAGATTTTCTTAGTTTTTCGCGGTCAGGATGAGCGACAGATTTTTTAACAAATTTAAAAATCTGTAAGATATTGTCCAAATTATTTTTTAATTCACGTCTAGACATGTGAAATGCATGAACTATGGGAAAAAAAGTGAAAACAAATTGGTCTGATTTTTTTCATACTTTTCAGATTTTCTTAGTTTTTCGCGGTCAGGATGAGAGACAGATTTTTGACAAATTTCAAAATCTGTCAAATATTGTCCAAATTATTTTTTAATTCACCTCTAGACATGTGAAATGCATGAACTATGGCAAAAAAAGTGAAAAAAAAATTGGTCTGATTTTTTTCGTACTTTTCAGATTTTCTTAGTTTTCACATAAGGTCCGGGGTCAGGAAAAAAGACAGATTTTTGACAAATTTCAAAATCTGTCAAATATTGTCCAAATTATTTTTTAATTCACGTCTAGACATGTGAAATGCATGAACTATGGGAAAAAAAGTGAAAACAAATTGGTCTGATTTTTTTCATACTTTTCAGATTTTCTTAGTTTTTCGCGGTCAGGATGAGAGACAGATTTTTGACAAATTTCAAAATCTGTCAAATATTGTCCAAATTATTTTTTAATTCACGTCTAGACATGTGAAATGCATGAACTATGGGAAAAAAAGTGAAAACAAATTGGTCTGATTTTTTTCATACTTTTCAGATTTTCTTAGTTTTTCGCGGTCAGGATGAGAGACAGATTTTTGACAAATTTCAAAATCTGTCAAATATTGTCCAAATTATTTTTTAATTCACGTCTAGACATGTGAAATGCATGAACTATGGGAAAAAAAGTGAAAAAAAATTGGTATGATTTTTTTCGTACTTTTCAGATTTTCTTAGTTTTTCGCGATCAGGATGAGCAACAGATTTTTTAACAAATTTAAAAATCTGTAAGATATTGTCCAAATTATTTTTTAATTCACGTCTAGACATGTGAAATGCATGAACTATGGGAAAAAAAGTGAAAACAAATTGGTCTGATTTTTTTCATACTTTTCAGATTTTCTTAGTTTTTCGCGGTCAGGATGAGAGACAGATTTTTGACAAATTTCAAAATCTGTCAAATATTGTCCAAATTATTTTTTAATTCACGTCTAGACATGTGAAATGCATGAACTATGGCAAAAAAAGTGAAAAAAAATTGGTCTGATTTTTTTCGTACTTTTCAGATTTTCTTTGTTTTCACATAAGGTCCGGGGTCAGGAAAAAAGACAGATTTTTGGCAAATTTCAAAATCTGTCAAATATTGTCCAAATTATTTTTTAATTCACTTCTAGACATGATAAATGCATGAACTATGGGAAAAAAGTGAAAAAAAATTGGTATGATTTTTTTCATACTTTTCAGATTTTCTTAGTTTTTCGCGGTCAGGATGAGAGACAGATTTTTGACAAATTTCAAAATCTGTCAAATATTGTCCAAATTATTTTTTAATTCACGTCTAGACATGTGAAATGCATGAACTATGGGAAAAAAAGTGAAAAAAAATTGGTGTGATTTTTTTCGTACTTTTCAGATTTTCTTAGTTTTCACATAAGGTCCGGGGTCAGGAAAAAAGACAGATTTTTGACAAATTTCAAAATCTGTCAAATATTGTCCAAATTATTTTTTAATTCACGTCTAGACTTGTGAAATGCATGAACTTTGGGAAAAAAATTGAAAACAAATTGGTCTGATTTTTTTCATACTTTTCAGATTTTCTAAGTTTTTCGCGGTCAGGATGAGAGACAGATTTTTGACAAATTTCAAAATCTGTAAGATATTGTCAAAATTATTTTTTATTTCACTTCTAGACATGATAAATGCATGAACTATGGGGAAAAAAGTGAAAAAAAATTGGTCTGATTTTTTTCGTACTTTTCAGATTTTCTTAGTTTTCACATAAGGTCCGGGGTCAGGAAAAAAGACAGATTTTTGGCAAATTTCAAAATCTGTCAAATATTGTCCAAATTATTTTTTAATTCACGTCTAGACATGTGAAATGCATGAACTATGGGAAAAAAAGTGAAAACAAATTGGTCTGATTTTTTTCATACTTTTCAGATTTTCTTAGTTTTTCGCGGTCAGGATGAGAGACAGATTTTTGACAAATTTCAAAATCTGTCAAATATTGTCCAAATTATTTTTTAATTCACGTCTAGACATGTGAAATGCATGAACTATGGGAAAAAAAGTGAAAAAAAAATTGGTCTAATTTTTTTCGTACTTTTCAGATTTTCTTAGTTTTTCGCGGTCAGGATGAGAGACAGATTTTTGACAAATTTCAAAATCTGTAAGATATTGTCAAAATTATTTTTTATTTCACTTCTAGACATGATAAATGCATGAACTATGGGAAAAAAAGTGAAAAAAAATTGGTATGATTTTTTTCATACTTTTCAGATTTTCTTAGTTTTTCGCGATCAGGATGAGCAACAGATTTTTTAACAAATTTAAAAATCTGTCAAATATTGTCCAAATTATTTTTTAATTCACGTCTAGACATGTGAAATGCATGAACTATGGGAAAAAAAGTGAAAAAAAATTGGTCTGATTTTTTTCATACTTTTCAGATTTTCTTAGTTTTTCGCGGTAAGGATGAGAGACAGATTTTTGACAAATTTCAAAATCTGTCAAATATTGTCCAAATTATTTTTTAATTCACGTCTAGACATGTGAAATGCATGAACTATGGGAAAAAAAGTGAAAAAAAATTGGTGTGATTTTTTCGTACTTTTCAGATTTTCTTAGTTTTCACATAAGGTCCGGGGTCGGGAAAAAAGACAGATTTTTGGCAAATTTCAAAATCTGTCAAATATTGTCCAAATTATTTTTTAATTCACGTCTAGACTTGTGAAATGCATGAACTTTGGGAAAAAAAGTGAAAACAAATTGGTCTGATTTTTTTCATACTTTTCAGATTTTCTAAGTTTTTCGCGGTCAGGATGAGAGACAGATTTTTGACAAATTTCAAAATCTGTAAGATATTGTCAAAATTATTTTTTATTTCACTTCTAGACATGATAAATGCATGAACTATGGGGAAAAAAGTGAAAAAAAATTGGTCTGATTTTTTTCGTACTTTTCAGATTTTCTTAGTTTTCACATAAGGTCCGGGGTCAGGAAAAAAGACAGATTTTTGGCAAATTTCAAAATCTGTCAAATATTCTCCAAATTATTTTTTAATTCACGTCTAGACATGTGAAATGCATGAACTATGGCAAAAAAAGTGAAAAAAAATTGGTATGATTTTTTTCATACTTTTCAGATTTTCTTAGTTTTTCGCGGTCAGGATGAGAGACAGATTTTTGACAAATTTCAAAATCTGTCAAATGTTGTCCAAATTATTTTTTAATTCACGTCTAGACATGTGAAATGCATGAACTATGGGAAAAAAAGTGAAAAAAAAATTGGTCTAATTTTTTTCGTACTTTTCAGATTTTCTTAGTTTTTCGCGGTCAGGATGAGAGACAGATTTTTGACAAATTTCAAAATCTGTAAGATATTGTCAAAATTATTTTTTATTTCACTTCTAGACATGATAAATGCATGAACTATGGGAAAAAAAGTGAAAAAAAAATTGGTCTGATTTTTTTCGTACTTTTCAGATTTTCTTAGTTTTTCGCGGTCAGGATGAGAGACAGATTTTTGACAAATTTCAAAATCTGTAAGATATTGTCAAAATTATTTTTTATTTCACTTCTAGACATGATAAATGCATGAACTATGGGAAAAAAAGTGAAAAAAAATTGGTATGATTTTTTTCATACTTTTCAGATTTTCTTAGTTTTTCGCGGTCAGGATGAGCAACAGATTTTTTAACAAATTTAAAAATCTGTAAGATATTGTCCAAATTATTTTTTAATTCACGTCTAGACATGTGAAATGCATGAACTATGGGAAAAAAAGTGAAAACAAATTGGTCTGATTTTTTTCATACTTTTCAGATTTTCTTAGTTTTTCGCGGTCAGGATGAGAGACAGATTTTTGACAAATTTCAAAATCTGTCAAATATTGTCCAAATTATTTTTTAATTCACGTCTAGACATGTGAAATGCATGAACTATGGGAAAAAAAGTGAAAACAAATTGGTCTGATTTTTTTCATACTTTTCAGATTTTCTTAGTTTTTCGCGGTCAGGATGAGAGACAGATTTTTGACAAATTTCAAAATCTGTCAAATATTGTCCAAATTATTTTTTAATTCACGTCTAGACATGTGAAATGCATGAACTATGGCAAAAAAAGTGAAAAAAAATTGGTCTGATTTTTTTCGTACTTTTCAGATTTTCTTTGTTTTCACATAAGGTCCGGGGTCAGGAAAAAAGACAGATTTTTGACAAATTTCAAAATCTGTCAAATATTGTCCAAATTATTTTTTAATTCACGTCTAGACTTGTGAAATGCATGAACTATGGGAAAAAAAGTGAAAACAAATTGGTCTGATTTTTTTCATACTTTTCAGATTTTCTAAGTTTTTCGCGGTCAGGATGAGAGACAGATTTTTGACAAATTTCAAAATCTGTAAGATATTGTCAAAATTATTTTTTATTTCACTTCTAGACATGATAAATGCATGAACTATGGGGAAAAAAGTGAAAAAAAATTGGTCTGATTTTTTTCGTACTTTTCAGATTTTCTTAGTTTTCACATAAGGTCCGGGGTCAGGAAAAAAGACAGATTTTTGGCAAATTTCAAAATCTGTCAAATATTGTCCAAATTATTTTTTAATTCACGTCTAGACATGTGAAATGCATGAACTATGGGAAAAAAAGTGAAAACAAATTGGTCTGATTTTTTTCATACTTTTCAGATTTTCTTAGTTTTTCGCGGTCAGGATGAGAGACAGATTTTTGACAAATTTCAAAATCTGTCAAATATTGTCCAAATTATTTTTTAATTCACGTCTAGACATGTGAAATGCATGAACTATGGGAAAAAAAGTGAAAAAAAAATTGGTCTAATTTTTTTCGTACTTTTCAGATTTTCTTAGTTTTTCGCGGTCAGGATGAGAGACAGATTTTTGACAAATTTCAAAATCTGTAAGATATTGTCAAAATTATTTTTTATTTCACTTCTAGACATGATAAATGCATGAACTATGGGAAAAAAAGTGAAAAAAAATTGGTCTGATTTTTTTCGTACTTTTCAGATTTTCTTAGTTTTCACATAAGGTCCGGGGTCAGGAAAAAAGACAGATTTTTGGCAAATTTCAAAATCTGTCAAATATTGTCCAAATTATTTTTTAATTCACTTCTAGACATGATAAATGCATGAACTATGGGAAAAAAAGTGAAAACAAATTGGTCTGATTTTTTTCATACTTTTCAGATTTTCTAAGTTTTTCGCGGTCAGGATGAGAGACAGATTTTTGACAAATTTCAAAATCTGTAAGATATTGTCAAAATTATTTTTTATTTCACTTCTAGACATGATAAATGCATGAACTATGGGGAAAAAAGTGAAAAAAAATTGGTCTGATTTTTTTCGTACTTTTCAGATTTTCTTAGTTTTCACATAAGGTCCGGGGTCAGGAAAAAAGACAGATTTTTGGCAAATTTCAAAATCTGTCAAATATTGTCCAAATTATTTTTTAATTCACCTCTAGACATGTGAAATGCATGAACTATGGCAAAAAAAGTGAAAAAAAATTGGCATGATTTTTTTCATACTTTTCAGATTTTCTTAGTTTTTCGCGGTCAGGATGAGAGACAGATTTTTGAGAAATTTCAAAATCTGTCAAATGTTGTCCAAATTATTTTTTAATTCACGTCTAGACATGTGAAATGCATGAACTATGGGAAAAAAAGTGAAAAAAAAATTGGTCTAATTTTTTTCGTACTTTTCAGATTTTCTTAGTTTTTCGCGGTCAGGATGAGAGACAGATTTTTGACAAATTTCAAAATCTGTAAGATATTGTCAAAATTATTTTTTATTTCACTTCTAGACATGATAAATGCATGAACTATGGGAAAAAAAGTGAAAAAAAATTGGTATGATTTTTTTCATACTTTTCAGATTTTCTTAGTTTTTCGCGGTCAGGATGAGCAACAGATTTTTTAACAAATTTAAAAATCTGTAAGATATTGTCCAAATTATTTTTTAATTCACGTCTAGACATGTGAAATGCATGAACTATGGGAAAAAAAGTGAAAACAAATTGGTCTGATTTTTTTCATACTTTTCAGATTTTCTTAGTTTTTCGCGGTCAGGATGAGAGACAGATTTTGGACAAATTTCAAAATCTGTCAAATATTGTCCAAATTATTTTTTAATTCACGTCTAGACATGTGAAATGCATGAACTATGGGAAAAAAAGTGAAAAAAAAATTGGTCTAATTTTTTTCGTACTTTTCAGATTTTCTTAGTTTTTCGCGGTCAGGATGAGAGACAGATTTTTGACAAATTTCAAAATCTGTAAGATATTGTCAAAATTATTTTTTATTTCACTTCTAGACATGATAAATGCATGAACTATGGGAAAAAAAGTGAAAAAAAATTGGTATGATTTTTTTCATACTTTTCAGATTTTCTTAGTTTTTCGCGGTCAGGATGAGAGACAGATTTTTGACAAATTTCAAAATCTGTCAAATATTGTCCAAATTATTTTTTAATTCACGTCTAGACATGTGAAATGCATGAACTATGGCAAAAAAAGTGAAAAAAAATTGGTCTGATTTTTTTCGTACTTTTCAGATTTTCTTTGTTTTCACATAAGGTCCGGGGTCAGGAAAAAAGACAGATTTTTGGCAAATTTCAAAATCTGTCAAATATTGTCCAAATTATTTTTTAATTCACTTCTAGACATGATAAATGCATGAACTATGGGAAAAAAAGTGAAAAAAAATTGGTCTGATTTTTTTCGTACTTTTCAGATTTTCTTAGTTTTCACATAAGGTCCGGGGTCAGGAAAAAAGACAGATTTTTGACAAATTTCAAAATCTGTCAAATATTGTCCAAATTATTTTTTAATTCACGTCTAGACTTGTGAAATGCATGAACTATGGGAAAAAAAGTGAAAACAAATTGGTCTGATTTTTTTCATACTTTTCAGATTTTCTAAGTTTTTCGCGGTCAGGATGAGAGACAGATTTTTGACAAATTTCAAAATCTGTAAGATATTGTCAAAATTATTTTTTATTTCACTTCTAGACATGATAAATGCATGAACTATGGGGAAAAAAGTGAAAAAAAATTGGTCTGATTTTTTTCGTACTTTTCAGATTTTCTTAGTTTTCACATAAGGTCCGGGGTCAGGAAAAAAGACAGATTTTTGGCAAATTTCAAAATCTGTCAAATATTGTCCAAATTATTTTTTAATTCACGTCTAGACATGTGAAATGCATGAACTATGGCAAAAAAAGTGAAAAAAAATTGGCATGATTTTTTTCATACTTTTCAGATTTTCTTAGTTTTTCGCGGTCAGGATGAGAGACAGATTTTTGAGAAATTTCAAAATCTGTCAAATGTTGTCCAAATTATTTTTTAATTCACGTCTAGACATGTGAAATGCATGAACTATGGGGAAAAAAGTGAAAAAAAAATTGGTCTAATTTTTTTCGTACTTTTCAGATTTTCTTAGTTTTTCGCGGTCAGGATGAGAGACAGATTTTTGACAAATTTCAAAATCTGTAAGATATTGTCAAAATTATTTTTTATTTCACTTCTAGACATGATAAATGCATGAACTATGGGAAAAAAAAGTGAAAAAAAATTGGTATGATTTTTTTCATACTTTTCAGATCTTCTTAGTTTTTCGCGGTCAGGATGAGCAACAGATTTTTTAACAAATTTAAAAATCTGTAAGATATTGTCCAAATTATTTTTTAATTCACGTCTAGACATGTGAAATGCATGAACTATGGGAAAAAAAGTGAAAACAAATTGGTCTGATTTTTTTCATACTTTTCAGATTTTCTTAGTTTTTCGCGGTCAGGATGAGAGACAGATTTTTGACAAATTTCAAAATCTGTCAAATATTGTCCAAATTATTTTTTAATTCACGTCTAGACATGTGAAATGCATGAACTATGGCAAAAAAAGTGAAAAAAAATTGGTCTGATTTTTTTCGTACTTTTCAGATTTTCTTAGTTTTCACATAAGGTCCGGGGTCAGGAAAAAAGACAGATTTTTGACAAATTTCAAAATCTGTCAAATATTGTCCAAATTATTTTTTAATTCACGTCTAGACATGTGAAATGCATGAACTATGGGAAAAAAAGTGAAAAAAAATTGGTATGATTTTTTTCATACTTTTCAGATTTTCTTAGTTTTTCGCGGTCAGGATGAGCAACAGATTTTTTAACAAATTTAAAAATCTGTAAGATATTGTCCAAATTATTTTTTAATTCACGTCTAGACATGTGAAATGCATGAACTATGGGAAAAAAAGTGAAAAAAAATTGGTGTGATTTTTTCGTACTTTTCAGATTTTCTTAGTTTTCACATAAGGTCCGGGGTCGGGAAAAAAGACAGATTTTTGACAAATTTCAAAATCTGTCAAATATTGTCCAAATTATTTTTTAATTCACGTCTAGACATGTGAAATGCATGAACTATGGGAAAAAAAGTGAAAACAAATTGGTCTGATTTTTTTCATACTTTTCAGATTTTCTTAGTTTTTCGCGGTCAGGATGAGAGACAGATTTTGGACAAATTTCAAAATCTGTCAAATATTGTCCAAATTATTTTTTAATTCACGTCTAGACATGTGAAATGCATGAACTATGGGAAAAAAAGTGAAAAAAAAATTGGTCTAATTTTTTTCGTACTTTTCAGATTTTCTTAGTTTTTCGCGGTCAGGATGAGAGACAGATTTTTGACAAATTTCAAAATCTGTAAGATATTGTCAAAATTATTTTTTATTTCACTTCTAGACATGATAAATGCATGAACTATGGGAAAAAAAGTGAAAAAAAATTGGTATGATTTTTTTCATACTTTTCAGATTTTCTTAGTTTTTCGCGGTCAGGATGAGAGACAGATTTTTGACAAATTTCAAAATCTGTCAAATATTGTCCAAATTATTTTTTAATTCACGTCTAGACATGTGAAATGCATGAACTATGGCAAAAAAAGTGAAAAAAAATTGGTCTGATTTTTTTCGTACTTTTCAGATTTTCTTTGTTTTCACATAAGGTCCGGGGTCAGGAAAAAAGACAGATTTTTGGCAAATTTCAAAATCTGTCAAATATTGTCCAAATTATTTTTTAATTCACTTCTAGACATGATAAATGCATGAACTATGGGAAAAAAAGTGAAAAAAAATTGGTCTGATTTTTTTCGTACTTTTCAGATTTTCTTAGTTTTCACATAAGGTCCGGGGTCAGGAAAAAAGACAGATTTTTGACAAATTTCAAAATCTGTCAAATATTGTCCAAATTATTTTTTAATTCACGTCTAGACTTGTGAAATGCATGAACTATGGGAAAAAAAGTGAAAACAAATTGGTCTGATTTTTTTCATACTTTTCAGATTTTCTAAGTTTTTCGCGGTCAGGATGAGAGACAGATTTTTGACAAATTTCAAAATCTGTAAGATATTGTCAAAATTATTTTTTATTTCACTTCTAGACATGATAAATGCATGAACTATGGGGAAAAAAGTGAAAAAAAATTGGTCTGATTTTTTTCGTACTTTTCAGATTTTCTTAGTTTTCACATAAGGTCCGGGGTCAGGAAAAAAGACAGATTTTTGGCAAATTTCAAAATCTGTCAAATATTGTCCAAATTATTTTTTAATTCACGTCTAGACATGTGAAATGCATGAACTATGGCAAAAAAAGTGAAAAAAAATTGGCATGATTTTTTTCATACTTTTCAGATTTTCTTAGTTTTTCGCGGTCAGGATGAGAGACAGATTTTTGAGAAATTTCAAAATCTGTCAAATGTTGTCCAAATTATTTTTTAATTCACGTCTAGACATGTGAAATGCATGAACTATGGGAAAAAAAGTGAAAAAAAAATTGGTCTAATTTTTTTCGTACTTTTCAGATTTTCTTAGTTTTTCGCGGTCAGGATGAGAGACAGATTTTTGACAAATTTCAAAATCTGTAAGATATTGTCAAAATTATTTTTTATTTCACTTCTAGACATGATAAATGCATGAACTATGGGAAAAAAAAGTGAAAAAAAATTGGTATGATTTTTTTCATACTTTTCAGATCTTCTTAGTTTTTCGCGGTCAGGATGAGCAACAGATTTTTTAACAAATTTAAAAATCTGTAAGATATTGTCCAAATTATTTTTTAATTCACGTCTAGACATGTGAAATGCATGAACTATGGGAAAAAAAGTGAAAACAAATTGGTCTGATTTTTTTCATACTTTTCAGATTTTCTTAGTTTTTCGCGGTCAGGATGAGAGACAGATTTTTGACAAATTTCAAAATCTGTCAAATATTGTCCAAATTATTTTTTAATTCACGTCTAGACATGTGAAATGCATGAACTATGGCAAAAAAAGTGAAAAAAAATTGGTCTGATTTTTTTCGTACTTTTCAGATTTTCTTAGTTTTCACATAAGGTCCGGGGTCAGGAAAAAAGACAGATTTTTGACAAATTTCAAAATCTGTCAAATATTGTCCAAATTATTTTTTAATTCACGTCTAGACATGTGAAATGCATGAACTATGGGAAAAAAAGTGAAAAAAAATTGGTATGATTTTTTTCATACTTTTCAGATTTTCTTAGTTTTTCGCGGTCAGGATGAGCAACAGATTTTTTAACAAATTTAAAAATCTGTAAGATATTGTCCAAATTATTTTTTAATTCACGTCTAGACATGTGAAATGCATGAACTATGGGAAAAAAAGTGAAAAAAAATTGGTGTGATTTTTTCGTACTTTTCAGATTTTCTTAGTTTTCACATAAGGTCCGGGGTCGGGAAAAAAGACAGATTTTTGACAAATTTCAAAATCTGTCAAATATTGTCCAAATTATTTTTTAATTCACGTCTAGACATGTGAAATGCATGAACTATGGCAAAAAAAGTGAAAAAAAATTGGTCTGATTTTTTTCATACTTTTCAGATTTTTTAAGTTTTTCGCGGTCAGGATGAGAGACAGATTTTTGACAAATTTCAAAATCTGTAAGATATTGTCAAAATTATTTTTTATTTCACTTCTTGACATGATAAATGCATGAACTATGGGAAAAAAAGTGAAAAAAAATTGGTCTGATTTTTTTCGTACTTTTCAGATTTTCTTAGTTTTCACATAAGGTCCGGGGTCAGGAAAAAAGACAGATTTTTGGCAAATTTCAAAATCTGTCAAATATTGTCCAAATTATTTTTTAATTCACGTCTAGACATGTGAAATGCATGAACTATGGCAAAAAAAGTGAAAAAAAATTGGTATGATTTTTTTCATACTTTTCAGATTTTCTTAGTTTTTCGCGGTCAGGATGAGAGACAGATTTTTGACAAATTTCAAAATCTGTCAAATATTGTCCAAATTATTTTTTAATTCACGTCTAGACATGTGAAATGCATGAACTATGGGAAAAAAAGTGAAAAAAAATTGGTGTGATTTTTTTGTACTTTTCAGATTTTCTTAGTTTTCACATAAGGTCCGGGGTCGGGAAAAAAGACAGATTTTTGACAAATTTCAAAATCTGTCAAATATTGTCCAAATTATTTTTTAATTCACGTCTAGACATGTGAAATGCATGAACTATGGGGAAAAAAGTGAAAAAAAATTGGTCTGATTTTTTTCGTACTTTTCAGATTTTCTTAGTTTTCGCTGTCAGGATGAGAGACAGATTTTTTAATAAATTTAAAAATCTGTTAGATATTGTCCAAATTATTTTTTATTTCACTTCTAGACATGTGAAATGAATGAACTATGGGAAAAAAAGTGAAAAAAAATTGGTCTGATTTTTTTCGTACTTTTCAGATTTTCTTAGTTTTCGCGGTCAGGATGAGAGACAGATTTTTTAATAAATTTAAAAATCTGTTAGATATTGTCCAAATTATTTTTATTTCACTTCTAGACATGTGAAATACATGAACTATGGGGAAAAAAGTGAAAAAAAATTGGTCTGATTTTTTTCGTACTTTTCAGATTTTCTTAGTTTTCACATAAGGGTCGGGGTCAGGAAAAAAGACAGATTTTTGACAAATTTCAAAATATGTCAGATATTGTCCAAATTATTTTTTAAATCACGTCTAGACATGTGAAATGCATGAACTATGGGAAAAAAAGTGAAAAAAAATTGGTCTGATTTTTTTCGTACTTTTCAGATTTTCTTAGTTTTCGCTGTCAGGATGAGAGACAGATTTTTTAATAAATTTAAAAATCTGTTAGATATTGTCCAAATTATTTTTTATTTCACTTCTAGACATGTGAAATGCATGAACTATGGGAAAAAAAGTGAAAAAAAATTGGTCTGATTTTTTTCGTACTTTTCAGATTTTCTTAGTTTTCACATAAGGTCCGGGGTCAGGAAAAAAGACAGATTTTTGACAAATTTCAAAATATGTCAGATATTGTCCAAATTATTTTTTAATTCACGTCTAGACATGTGAAATGCATGAACTATGGGAAAAAAAGTGAAAAAAAATTGGTCTGATTTTTTTCATACTTTTCAGATTTTCTTAGTTTTTCGCGGTCAGGATGAGCAACAGATTTTTTAACAAATTTAAAAATCTGTAAGATATTGTCCAAATTATTTTTTAATTCACGTCTAGACATGTGAAATGCATGAACTATGGGAAAAAAAGTGAAAACAAATTGGTCTGATTTTTTTCATACTTTTCAGATTTTCTTAGTTTTTCGCGGTCAGGATGAGAGACAGATTTTTGACAAATTTCAAAATCTGTCAAATATTGTCCAAATTATTTTTTAATTCACGTCTAGACATGTGAAATGCATGAACTATGGCAAAAAAAGTGAAAAAAAATTGGTCTGATTTTTTTCGTACTTTTCAGATTTTCTTAGTTTTCACATAAGGTCCGGGGTCAGGAAAAAAGACAGATTTTTGACAAATTTCAAAATCTGTCAAATATTGTCCAAATTATTTTTTAATTCACGTCTAGACATGTGAAATGCATGAACTATGGGAAAAAAAGTGAAAAAAAATTGGTATGATTTTTTTCATACTTTTCAGATTTTCTTAGTTTTTCGCGGTCAGGATGAGCAACAGATTTTTTAACAAATTTAAAAATCTGTAAGATATTGTCCAAATTATTTTTTAATTCACGTCTAGACATGTGAAATGCATGAACTATGGGAAAAAAAGTGAAAACAAATTGGTCTGATTTTTTTCATACTTTTCAGATTTTCTTAGTTTTTCGCGGTCAGGATGAGAGACAGATTTTGGACAAATTTCAAAATCTGTCAAATATTGTCCAAATTATTTTTTAATTCACGTCTAGACATGTGAAATGCATGAACTATGGGAAAAAAAGTGAAAAAAAAATTGGTCTAATTTTTTTCGTACTTTTCAGATTTTCTTAGTTTTTCGCGGTCAGGATGAGAGACAGATTTTTGACAAATTTCAAAATCTGTAAGATATTGTCAAAATTATTTTTTATTTCACTTCTAGACATGATAAATGCATGAACTATGGGAAAAAAAAGTGAAAAAAAATTGGTATGATTTTTTTCATACTTTTCAGATTTTCTTAGTTTTTCGCGGTCAGGATGAGAGACAGATTTTTGACAAATTTCAAAATCTGTCAAATATTGTCCAAATTATTTTTTAATTCACGTCTAGACATGTGAAATGCATGAACTATGGCAAAAAAAGTGAAAAAAAATTGGTCTGATTTTTTTCGTACTTTTCAGATTTTCTTTGTTTTCACATAAGGTCCGGGGTCAGGAAAAAAGACAGATTTTTGGCAAATTTCAAAATCTGTCAAATATTGTCCAAATTATTTTTTAATTCACTTCTAGACATGATAAATGCATGAACTATGGGAAAAAAAGTGAAAAAAAATTGGTCTGATTTTTTTCGTACTTTTCAGATTTTCTTAGTTTTCACATAAGGTCCGGGGTCAGGAAAAAAGACAGATTTTTGACAAATTTCAAAATCTGTCAAATATTGTCCAAATTATTTTTTAATTCACGTCTAGACTTGTGAAATGCATGAACTATGGGAAAAAAAGTGAAAACAAATTGGTCTGATTTTTTTCATACTTTTCAGATTTTCTAAGTTTTTCGCGGTCAGGATGAGAGACAGATTTTTGACAAATTTCAAAATCTGTAAGATATTGTCAAAATTATTTTTTATTTCACTTCTAGACATGATAAATGCATGAACTATGGGGAAAAAAGTGAAAAAAAATTGGTCTGATTTTTTTCGTACTTTTCAGATTTTCTTAGTTTTCACATAAGGTCCGGGGTCAGGAAAAAAGACAGATTTTTGGCAAATTTCAAAATCTGTCAAATATTGTCCAAATTATTTTTTAATTCACGTCTAGACATGTGAAATGCATGAACTATGGCAAAAAAAGTGAAAAAAAATTGGCATGATTTTTTTCATACTTTTCAGATTTTCTTAGTTTTTCGCGGTCAGGATGAGAGACAGATTTTTGAGAAATTTCAAAATCTGTCAAATGTTGTCCAAATTATTTTTTAATTCACGTCTAGACATGTGAAATGCATGAACTATGGGAAAAAAAGTGAAAAAAAAATTGGTCTAATTTTTTTCGTACTTTTCAGATTTTCTTAGTTTTTCGCGGTCAGGATGAGAGACAGATTTTTGACAAATTTCAAAATCTGTAAGATATTGTCAAAATTATTTTTTATTTCACTTCTAGACATGATAAATGCATGAACTATGGGAAAAAAAAGTGAAAAAAAATTGGTATGATTTTTTTCATACTTTTCAGATTTTCTTAGTTTTTCGCGGTCAGGATGAGCAACAGATTTTTTAACAAATTTAAAAATCTGTAAGATATTGTCCAAATTATTTTTTAATTCACGTCTAGACATGTGAAATGCATGAACTATGGGAAAAAAAGTGAAAACAAATTGGTCTGATTTTTTTCATACTTTTCAGATTTTCTTAGTTTTTCGCGGTCAGGATGAGAGACAGATTTTTGACAAATTTCAAAATCTGTCAAATATTGTCCAAATTATTTTTTAATTCACGTCTAGACATGTGAAATGCATGAACTATGGCAAAAAAAGTGAAAAAAAATTGGTCTGATTTTTTTCGTACTTTTCAGATTTTCTTAGTTTTCACATAAGGTCCGGGGTCAGGAAAAAAGACAGATTTTTGACAAATTTCAAAATCTGTCAAATATTGTCCAAATTATTTTTTAATTCACGTCTAGACATGTGAAATGCATGAACTATGGGAAAAAAAGTGAAAAAAAAATTGGTCTAATTTTTTTCGTACTTTTCAGATTTTCTTAGTTTTTCGCGGTCAGGATGAGAGACAGATTTTTGACAAATTTCAAAATCTGTAAGATATTGTCAAAATTATTTTTTATTTCACTTCTAGACATGATAAATGCATGAACTATGGGAAAAAAAAGTGAAAAAAAATTGGTATGATTTTTTTCATACTTTTCAGATTTTCTTAGTTTTTCGCGGTCAGGATGAGCAACAGATTTTTTAACAAATTTAAAAATCTGTAAGATATTGTCCAAATTATTTTTTAATTCACGTCTAGACATGTGAAATGCATGAACTATGGGAAAAAAAGTGAAAACAAATTGGTCTGATTTTTTTCATACTTTTCAGATTTTCTTAGTTTTTCGCGGTCAGGATGAGAGACAGATTTTTGACAAATTTCAAAATCTGTCAAATATTGTCCAAATTATTTTTTAATTCACGTCTAGACATGTGAAATGCATGAACTATGGCAAAAAAAGTGAAAAAAAATTGGTCTGATTTTTTTCGTACTTTTCAGATTTTCTTAGTTTTCACATAAGGTCCGGGGTCAGGAAAAAAGACAGATTTTTGACAAATTTCAAAATCTGTCAAATATTGTCCAAATTATTTTTTAATTCACGTCTAGACATGTGAAATGCATGAACTATGGGAAAAAAAGTGAAAAAAAATTGGTATGATTTTTTTCATACTTTTCAGATTTTCTTAGTTTTTCGCGGTCAGGATGAGCAACAGATTTTTTAACAAATTTAAAAATCTGTAAGATATTGTCCAAATTATTTTTTAATTCACGTCTAGACATGTGAAATGCATGAACTATGGGAAAAAAAGTGAAAAAAAATTGGTGTGATTTTTTCGTACTTTTCAGATTTTCTTAGTTTTCACATAAGGTCCGGGGTCGGGAAAAAAGACAGATTTTTGACAAATTTCAAAATCTGTCAAATATTGTCCAAATTATTTTTTAATTCACGTCTAGACATGTGAAATGCATGAACTATGGCAAAAAAAGTGAAAAAAAATTGGTCTGATTTTTTTCATACTTTTCAGATTTTTTAAGTTTTTCGCGGTCAGGATGAGAGACAGATTTTTGACAAATTTCAAAATCTGTAAGATATTGTCAAAATTATTTTTTATTTCACTTCTTGACATGATAAATGCATGAACTATGGGAAAAAAAGTGAAAAAAAATTGGTCTGATTTTTTTCGTACTTTTCAGATTTTCTTAGTTTTCACATAAGGTCCGGGGTCAGGAAAAAAGACAGATTTTTGGCAAATTTCAAAATCTGTCAAATATTGTCCAAATTATTTTTTAATTCACGTCTAGACATGTGAAATGCATGAACTATGGCAAAAAAAGTGAAAAAAAATTGGTATGATTTTTTTCATACTTTTCAGATTTTCTTAGTTTTTCGCGGTCAGGATGAGAGACAGATTTTTGACAAATTTCAAAATCTGTCAAATATTGTCCAAATTATTTTTTAATTCACGTCTAGACATGTGAAATGCATGAACTATGGGAAAAAAAGTGAAAAAAAATTGGTGTGATTTTTTTGTACTTTTCAGATTTTCTTAGTTTTCACATAAGGTCCGGGGTCGGGAAAAAAGACAGATTTTTGACAAATTTCAAAATCTGTCAAATATTGTCCAAATTATTTTTTAATTCACGTCTAGACATGTGAAATGCATGAACTATGGGGAAAAAAGTGAAAAAAAATTGGTCTGATTTTTTTCGTACTTTTCAGATTTTCTTAGTTTTCGCTGTCAGGATGAGAGACAGATTTTTTAATAAATTTAAAAATCTGTTAGATATTGTCCAAATTATTTTTTATTTCACTTCTAGACATGTGAAATGCATGAACTATGGGAAAAAAAGTGAAAAAAAATTGGTCTGATTTTTTTCGTACTTTTCAGATTTTCTTAGTTTTCACATAAGGTCCGGGGTCAGGAAAAAAGACAGATTTTTGACAAATTTCAAAATATGTCAGATATTGTCCAAATTATTTTTTAATTCACGTCTAGACATGTGAAATGCATGAACTATGGGAAAAAAAGTGAAAAAAAATTGGTCTGATTTTTTTCGTACTTTTCAGATTTTCTTAGTTTTCGCGGTCAGGATGAGAGACAGATTTTTTAATACATTTAAAAATCTGTTAGATATTGTCCAAATTATTTTTATTTCACTTCTAGACATGTGAAATGAATGAACTATGGGAAAAAAAGTGAAAAAAAATTGGTCTGATTTTTTTCGTACTTTTCAGATTTTCTTAGTTTTCGCGGTCAGGATGAGAGACAGATTTTTTAATAAATTTAAAAATCTGTTAGATATTGTCCAAATTATTTTTATTTCACTTCTAGACATGTGAAATACATGAACTATGGGGAAAAAAGTGAAAAAAAATTGGTCTGATTTTTTTCGTACTTTTCAGATTTTCTTAGTTTTCACATAAGGGTCGGGGTCAGGAAAAAAGACAGATTTTTGACAAATTTCAAAATATGTCAGATATTGTCCAAATTATTTTTTAAATCACGTCTAGACATGTGAAATGCATGAACTATGGGAAAAAAAGTGAAAAAAAATTGGTCTGATTTTTTTCGTACTTTTCAGATTTTCTTAGTTTTCGCTGTCAGGATGAGAGACAGATTTTTTAATAAATTTAAAAATCTGTTAGATATTGTCCAAATTATTTTTTATTTCACTTCTAGACATGTGAAATGCATGAACTATGGGAAAAAAAGTGAAAAAAAAATTGGTCTGATTTTTTTCGTACTTTTCAGATTTTCTTAGTTTTCACATAAGGTCCGGGGTCAGGAAAAAAGACAGATTTTTGACAAATTTCAAAATATGTCAGATATTGTCCAAATTATTTTTTAATTCACGTCTAGACATGTGAAATGCATGAACTATGGGAAAAAAAGTGAAAAAAAATTGGTCTGATTTTTTTCGTACTTTTCAGATTTTCTTAGTTTTCGCGGTCAGGATGAGAGACAGATTTTTTAATACATTTAAAAATCTGTTAGATATTGTCCAAATTATTTTTATTTCACTTCTAGACATGTGAAATACATGAACTATGGGAAAAAAAGTGAAAAAAAATTGGTCTGATTTTTTTCGTACTTTTCAGATTTTCTTAGTTTTCACATAAGGGTCGGGGTCAGGAAAAAAGACAGATTTTTGACAAATTTAAAAATCTGTCAAATATTGTCCAAATTATTTTTTATTTCACTTCTAGACATGTGAAATGAATGAACTATGGGAAAAAAAGTGAAAAAAAATTGGTCTGATTTCTTTCGTACTTTTCAGATTTTCTTAGTTTTCACATAAGGGTCGGGGTCAGGAAAAAAGACAGATTTTTGACAAATTTAAAAATCTGTCAAATATTGTCCAAATTATTTTTTATTTCACTTCTAGACATGTGAAATGAATGAACTATGGGAAAAAAAGTGAAAAAAAATTGGTCTGATTTTTTTCGTACTTTTCAGATTTTCTTAGTTTTCACATAAGGGTCGGGGTCAGGAAAAAAGACAGATTTTTGACAAATTTAAAAATCTGTCAAATATTGTACAAATTATTTTTTATTTCACTTCTAGACATGTGAAATGAATGAACTATGGGAAAAAAAGTGAAAAAAAATTGGTCTGATTTTTTTCGTACTTTTCAGATTTTCTTAGTTTTCGCTGTCAGGATGAGAGACAGATTTTTTAATAAATTTAAAAATCTGTTAGATATTGTCCAAATTATTTTTTATTTCACTTCTAGACATGTGAAATACATGAACTATGGGAAAAAAAGTGAAAAAAAATTGGTCTGATTTTTTTCGTACTTTTCAGATTTTCTTAGTTTTCACATAAGGTCCGGGGTCAGGAAAAAAGACAGATTTTTGACAAATTTAAAAATCTGTCAAATATTGTCCAAATTATTTTTTATTTCACTTCTAGACATGTGAAATGAATGAACTATGGGAAAAAAAGTGAAAAAAAATTGGTCTGATTTTTTTCGTACTTTTCAGATTTTCTTAGTTTTCACATAAGGGTCGGGGTCAGGAAAACAGACAGATTTTTGACAAATTTCAAAATATGTCAGATATTGTCCAAATTATTTTTTAAATCACGTCTAGACATGTGAAATGCATGAACTATGGGAAAAAAAGTGAAAAAAAATTGGTCTGATTTTTTTCGTACTTTTCAGATTTTCTTAGTTTTCGCGGTCAGGATGAGAGACAGATTTTTTAATACATTTAAAAATCTGTTAGATATTGTCCAAATTATTTTTATTTCACTTCTAGACATGTGAAATACATGAACTATGGGAAAAAAAGTGAAAAAAAATTGGTCTGATTTTTTTCGTACTTTTCAGATTTTCTTAGTTTTCACATAAGGGTCGGGGTCAGGAAAAAAGACAGATTTTTGACAAATTTAAAAATCTGTCAAATATTGTCCAAATTATTTTTTATTTCACTTCTAGACATGTGAAATGAATGAACTATGGGAAAAAAAGTGAAAAAAAATTGGTCTGATTTTTTTCGTACTTTTCAGATTTTCTTAGTTTTCGCTGTCAGGATGAGAGACAGATTTTTTAATAAATTTAAAAATCTGTTAGATATTGTCCAAATTATTTTTTATTTCACTTCTAGACATGTGAAATGCATGAACTATGGGAAAAAAGTGAAAAAAAATTGGTCTGATTTTTTTCGTACTTTTCAGATTTTCTTAGTTTTCACATAAGGTCCGGGGTCAGGAAAAAAGACAGATTTTTGACAAATTTCAAAATATGTCAGATATTGTCCAAATTATTTTTTAATTCACGTCTAGACATGTGAAATGCATGAACTATGGGAAAAAAAGTGAAAAAAAATTGGTCTGATTTTTTTCGTACTTTTCAGATTTTCTTAGTTTTCGCGGTCAGGATGAGAGACAGATTTTTTAATACATTTAAAAATCTGTTAGATATTGTCCAAATTATTTTTTATTTCACTTCTAGACATGTGAAATACATGAACTATGGGAAAAAAAGTGAAAAAAAATTGGTCTGATTTTTTTCGTACTTTTCAGATTTTCTTAGTTTTCACATAAGGTCCAGGGTCAGGAAAAAAGACAAATTTTTGACAAATTTTAAAATCTGTCAAATATTGTCCAAATTATTTTTTATTTCACTTCTAGACATGTGAAATGAATGAACTATGGGAAAAAAAGTGAAAAAAAATTGGTCTGATTTTTTTCGTACTTTTCAGATTTTCTTAGTTTTCGCTGTCAGGATGAGAGACAGAATTTTTAATAAATTTAAAAATCTGTTAGATATTGTCCAAATTATTTTTTATTTCACTTCTAGACATGTGAAATGCATGAACTATGGGAAAAAAAGTGAAAAAAAATTGGTCTGATTTTTTTCGTACTTTTCAGATTTTCTTAGTTTTCACATAAGGTCCGGGGTCAGGAAAAAAGACAGATTTTTGACAAATTTAAAAATCTGTCAAATATTGTCCAAATTATTTTTTATTTCACTTCTAGACATGTGAAATGAATGAACTATGGGAAAAAAATTGAAAAAAAATTGGTCTGATTTTTTTCGTACTTTTCAGATTTTCTTAGTTTTCACAATAAGGGTCGGGGTCAGGAAAAAAGACAGATTTTTGACAAATTTCAAAATATGTCAGATATTGTCCAAATTATTTTTTAAATCACGTCTAGACATGTGAAATGCATGAACTATGGGAAAAAAAGTGAAAAAAAATTGGTCTGATTTTTTTCGTACTTTTCAGATTTTCTTAGTTTTCGCGGTCAGGATGAGAGACAGATTTTTTAATACATTTAAAAATCTGTTAGATATTGTCCAAATTATTTTTATTTCACTTCTAGACATGTGAAATACATGAACTATGGGAAAAAAATTGAAAAAAAATTGGTCTGATTTTTTTCGTACTTTTCAGATTTTCTTAGTTTTCACATAAGGGTCGGGGTCAGGAAAAAAGACAGATTTTTGACAAATTTAAAAATCTGTCAAATATTGTCCAAATTATTTTTTATTTCACTTCTAGACATGTGAAATGAATGAACTATGGGAAAAAAAGTGAAAAAAAATTGGTCTGATTTTTTTCGTACTTTTCAGATTTTCTTAGTTTTCGCTGTCAGGATGAGAGACAGATTTTTTAATAAATTTAAAAATCTGTTAGATATTGTCCAAATTATTTTTTATTTCACTTCTAGACATGTGAAATGAATGAACTATGGGAAAAAAAGTGAAAAAAAATTGGTCTGATTTTTTTCGTACTTTTCAGATTTTCTTAGTTTTCACATAAGGGTCGGGGTCAGGAAAAAAGACAGATTTTTGACAAATTTCAAAATATGTCAGATATTGTCCAAATTATTTTTTAAATCACGTCTAGACATGTGAAATGCATGAACTATGGGAAAAAAAGTGAAAAAAAATTGGTCTGATTTTTGTCGTACTTTTCAGATTTTCTTAGTTTTCGCGGTCAGGATGAGAGACAGATTTTTTAATACATTTAAAAATCTGTTAGATATTGTCCAAATTATTTTTATTTCACTTCTAGACATGTGAAATACATGAACTATGGGAAAAAAAGTGAAAAAAAATTGGTCTGATTTTTTTCGTACTTTTCAGATTTTCTTAGTTTTCACATAAGGGTCGGGGTCAGGAAAAAAGACAGATTTTTGACAAATTTAAAAATCTGTCAAATATTGTCCAAATTATTTTTTATTTCACTTCTAGACATGTGAAATGAATGAACTATGGGAAAAAAAGTGAAAAAAAATTGGTCTGATTTTTTTCGTACTTTTCAGATTTTCTTAGTTTTCGCGGTCAGGATGAGAGACAGATTTTTTAATACATTTAAAAATCTGTTAGATATTGTCCAAATTATTTTTATTTCACTTCTAGACATGTGAAATACATGAACTATGGGAAAAAAATTGAAAAAAAATTGGTCTTATTTTTTTCGTACTTTTCAGATTTTCTTAGTTTTCACATAAGGGTCGGGGTCAGGAAAAAAGACAGATTTTTGACAAATTTAAAAATCTGTCAAATATTGTCCAAATTATTTTTTATTTCACTTCTAGACATGTGAAATGAATGAACTATGGGACAAAAAGTGAAAAAAAATTGGTCTGATTTTTTTCGTACTTTTCAGA